>NC_044274.1:40389437-40689437 GCF_003957555.1 Calypte anna | reverse complement strand
GTTTAGAGGAATAGTCCAGAATTTTTGTTTAAGTTTCCTCAAGGTGTTTTTCTTGAGCATTTTTCCTTTTTTATTTTTTAATTTTTTCAGTAGTGTCATACTGACATACAGACCTGTTAAAACCAATGACACATCAAATTTAGATGTGTTTGGTTACCTAGGGCTGACCATCTCCCTGAAACCAGAGTCCCTGTTACTGAAGCTTATGAAGTGTCTCCAAGTTTGCAGCTGAGCTTCAGGCTTGCATAGCCCTTGAAGAGCAAACATTCTGCCAGTAAGTCCTGTTGAATTAAAAAAAAAGCTGCTGCTCTCAACAGGTGCTTCTTGCCACATTTTGAACTGCTGTCAAGGTGTTAAAAACATGTCCACAGCTGCTGGCCTTGCAAGCTTTTATTGTGGGTCCTACCGTAGAGAAGTCATGGAGTGCTCAAGGGCAGTGAACTGAAGAGTGTGGTGAGCAATGGGAGTGGCTCAGGCTGGCAGCCCATCACAGACAAGATCCCTCAGGGATCAGCACCAGGCCCTACACTGTTCAAAATCTACCTAACTCTGGACAAAGAGGCTGAAGGCACCTCCCCCAGCTGTGCTGAAGGCACTTCACTGGCTGGCGAGGTGGACACAGCTGTAGGGTGAGCCCATCTTTTAGAGACCTGGAGAGGCTGAAAAGTGTGCTGGCAAGAACTTTATCATAAAGTTTAAAAAGGCAAGTGCAAAGCCCTGCCTATTTTCATACTTGTCATTATCTTGTTCACGAGTACAGGCATATTTCATGTTACAATGAGCTGATCACACACCCGTACCGCAAGCTGATAGGCTATGACTATTCATGTGTAGCAGAGCCTCCTCTAACTGGTTAATGTAATTTTCCTAAAAGCAAAATATGTGCTACTCTATCCTATGCCAAGGTCTTGCTATGTCTATTGCCTACATTCTTCTTACTTGAGGCTATTAACTGCTTTTGCTTCAAGGGCAAGGCTCTGGTTCAGTCAGGCCCGTTTCCAAAGCACTGTCTGCTACATCCCGCAGCAGCACGGTGTCCATGCAGAGGCCATGAGCTGTGGGGCTGGGGAGCCACCTGGAGGGGATTCCAGACTGCCTGTAGAGTCATCCACAACAGCAATCAAAGCAACGTGGATCCCTGCCCATGCAGGGGCATAGAGATAAGAGATGAGCAGGGACAGAGATGTGTGTGTTGCTTCAGCACTTGTCAGGCTGCATTTAGGGCAGTGGGTGCAGTTCTGGTCTCAGTTCAAGAAAGATGCTGACTACAAACTGCCCAGTGAGGCAAGGGTGGACGTGGGTGTTTTTCACCCTGGAAAAGGCTCAGGGGAAACCTCATCACATACTAGGACAGCTACCAATAGGACCGAGGCTCTGCTTCACAAGGAGCCACATGGAGAAGACAAGTGGCAGCAGCTGCAAACTTTACCAGAAGAGGTAAAAAGGGCTTTTAGTGACAACGCTCAATTACCAGAAGTATCTGCCTGGTGTCATAGTCACCATCCCTGGAGCTTTTCAAGACATGAGTGGACAGGGTGCTAAATAGTATTACCTAGTCTCATGGTAAGTGGGACCAGATGATCAGTCAGTGTCCCTTCCCATCTGTGCTGTTCTGTGATTTGAAGTGATGGTATGGATGAGCTGCACTAACAAGCTGCAGACTGAAGGAAACAAGTGATGGAAGAAAACAGGAGTTTTTAATTAGGGATTAGATTATGCACCTCCTGGCTCTGAGAAAGCGATGCATTCTCATTGACAGCTTGACAAAAATAACCACGACCCCGACCACTTTAACACAACTCGGTGTTGGCTGCACCCCTTCAGGGACTTACTGTCAGCCCACATCACCAGGGCATCCTCAGATCCACAGGGATCTTCTCGGACATCCCGATCTCAGTGCCTGGGGACCCTGATCAGAGCAAGTGCCTCTTAATCACAAACCAGTGCCTGTCAGCATGATCCAACAGAAAAAGCTCGTGTTATTAAGTAATGTGTTTCTTTCCTGCACGACTGTGAAAGCCTCAGCATGGTGAATTCAGTGAGTGTTTATCTCCTCATTATCAAAAATGAGATCCCCCCCTTCTGCTTGACAGTGCCTGTTGACATGGCTTCTTCATGCTGACATTTGTAATGTATGTGCACAAGTTGTTTTATTAAGCAGGTTAAAGATGTCATACGCATGTTTGACTGCGGGGTCACGCAGAGATTTATCTCTGTTTTCTCTGTATCAGTTTTTAGCATCTGAGAGTAACCTTAAATTGTACGTGGATTTGCAGAAGGCATCCCTTTGCCTTGTTCAGGTTATGTAGTTGATTACGTAGTAGCTAACCTACCTGAACAGTGATGCTGTTGAACACAGCTTGAATGGGAGTTTGGAATAACTGCTGTTGCCAGATGTCCTGGCCTAAAGCTTCTGCTGCACACATGCTTCATGCCCGATTCCACCCTTGCCAGGGTCAGCATCCCTTCACTCTAATACAAATAAAAAATTCAGTTTGATTCATCTGTGCCCACAGACTGTAGCCTGCAAGTCATTTGTTCTGCAGTTCTGATTTTCTGGAGATTTCACACTTAATGTATTAAAAATTTGCCTCAATAGCGAAGTGCAGCCCTGACTTAAAAGCCTTGCCACGCACACAGGAAGAAAAACAGAACAAAATACCTTAACTTCTGATGCTTAGATAGCTTAATGTATCCAAGTTTTTATACTGGAAACAGAAACACCTTTTACAAAAACAGGTGGATCCCGATTTCTTTTTTAACAAAAATTAAGACAATCTATTTAGCCTCAGACCATTCCAAGATTAAACACAGCCTTACCAGGCTTTACCTGGTACTAGATTCTGCACCAAGTGCAGTCTGAATACATAAAGGCATCACCAGATTTTTTTATTGTTGAGGAAAATTTTTGTTAAAACCTTTAAATGTCTGGCTTACTCATATTTAGTATTCGCTACTAACTCCAAGAGCAAAATGCTGCAGTACTTTCAGCATCATGAATACTTCTGAGTTGAAAGAGACCTGTAAGGATCAAGTCCAACTCTCTTGCTCCTCACAGAATTATCACAAACTAAACTGTATAACCAAGAGCATCATCCAGACACACCTCTGACTTGTGACAGTCTTGGTCCTGTGACCACTTTCCTGGGAAACTTGTTCCAGTAACTGAGATGATCACACTTAGTTCTGGCAACAATCACCAATCTTACATTCAATACCAAAATCAAGGGACCCAATTCCTCATCTGCCAACAGCATTCTGTGCTTCAGATTTAAAAAAAAAAAAATCAAACATACTACTGAAGAGTACTAAGTGAGTCCTACAAAAAATTCATGAGATTATCTTGTTTGATTTCTGAGCTACCACCCAGTTTGCCATTCCAGCTAAATCTTGCTTGTAGGAAAATCAACACTCATGCATATGGCTTAGATAAATTGAAACTTCCCAATTAAGATGTGAAAATATATTACAAGTTCTTGAAAGACCTAGAGACCAAGGTTTCTGGCTCTGGTTTGGGCTGCATGATGCAGTGAGTCTAGACAACTATTTATTTTAGGATAGGGTCAGTAACAATATGCACTGCAAAGCCTCCTGACAAGTTAACCACAGAAAGTGTTTATTTTTAATATCAGGTGCATCTTTACTTCTGACTTGACTCAGACTTAGATGTAGAAGCTCTCAATGAAGAAAGCCGGCGTCTCTTTGCGATCTGCTCCTGGCGCTTCTCCTTGGCTTCCTGAAAAGCAAAGTGGCACCAAGTGAGCCCTGAGATGTTGGGCACCAGAGAAACAAATTGGGGGAAACTGGAACTGCAATTTGAAGGCAGCTACCAGAAGGGTGGGTTCCTTATACTCAGTAAAACAAAATATAATTTCCCATCTCCACAGGTCAAACGAAATCTTTTAAGTATCCGCACCTATAAAGACTCCAAGCCTTCAACTAGCATCTCCAAGTTACAGTAAAAATACTAAAGGAGAGTTCACAACTCTCTGGAGATGTACATCTCTGTACATCACTTAACACCCAAGTATCATGCCAAATGTTCCAACAGTACTGCCTCAGCAGTCACTGCTGGCTGAGGTCTACAAGCAGATTTGTCCAAATAAGCATCTTCTTGCCAAGTTATCTTCCATCCAGGTCAATTGCTGGATCACAACAATTCAAATGCCTGGGTATCTTAGTGGTATCAAAATTCGTATTAAGTAGAACTACTACTGAAAAACTTCTGTTCACACTGTTCAATGCTTTCTTCAAAACCAGGTCTTAGTTAAATTACTTATTTCCATATTCTAAAAGTGGCAAAAATTGGTACAAATGCCCACAAAAAGCATTTGACCAGCCAGGTGTTCACCCACGCTCAAGCATTTCTATTCAAAATGAGCTAGGTTCAGTGCATTTCTTTGTGTAGGGAGAAGTTACCAGCTCCCTCGATTCTGGGGTATGAGGAATTCCATACAGCTGGGTTACTAAGGCAAACACACCTTCATTCTCTTGGCCAGGAGCTTTGCATATTCTGCTGCTTCCTCCTTGTTCTTCTGAGTGCGCTGCTTCTTCAGAGCAATACGTCTGCGCTTGTGCTGCAGAACTCGAGGAGTCACCAGTCGCTGGATCTTAGGAGCCTTGCTTCTGGGTTTCTTGCCTAAAAAAAGGCACCAGAAGTGATAGACGGTCTTCCAAAGCAGCCTCATCTAGCAAACCCAAGTTCCACCTAATGTTATGTTAACATTATATAGGGTGCTACATATTACAGCAACTCGTAGAGTTAAACCTCTTGATGAGATTTTGCTGGAAAAATCAATTACTGCCAGATATAGCATTAACAAATGTAGTCTAAATGCTCGTGATTTTTTACCAATAATAAAGTAATGCATCTCTAATTCATAGTATTTTCCCCCTAGACATAAAATGTTTAAATATGGATCATCACTGGCTTTCAGAACACGATACCATGTTCTCATGCTTAGAAGGAGCATACTCAACACAGGCTTAATGTTTATCATCAAAACCCACATTTAAGTTGCCCGTAATGAGCAAACAGAACACAACATATCACTTCTCTGAAGATTCCAGTACCCCATCCTGCCCAACTTCAGCAGCCACAAGCAAAGTATCTCCCCAATGAACACATTCTTTTATGGACAGAAGAGTGCCTACGATGCAGAAAAAGTGGTCTTTCACCCAACAGGCTTACACAGTTCCCAATCTTTATTTTCTAAAAAAAATCCTCACCCTGTTTTTATAACAAATGCAAAAAACCCCCAGTATTAAAATCTTACACTACTAGAAACGTGCCAAGTTGAAAAGTGCCCTCCCAATAAAAGCTCCTTCCAGAGAATGACCCAAGCAACAGCAAAAAATATCTTAGGATTTTCTACATCTACTACTTTTTCCCTCCACCTTATAAAAATGTTTCAAAAAACATTCTCACCTCATACTGAAACTTCATCAGCAATTATTTTCCACAATTATTCTTAGATCCACTAATTAACTACTAGTCCAGATACTATCATTTAAAAACAAATTGTGCTAATGGAGATGGAAAGTGGAGGGGAACAAAAGAAATGGGGCAAGCAAGAAAATGCCCTTCTAATCCTCAAGTTACAGCTGACAAAGCTTAAATAACCTGACAGCTCATGGATCAATTACTTCAGTGTGCTTCATGCATTGCAGTAGGCTGGATTGCAGTCCTGGTTTGGGCCAGGATAAAGGTAATTTTCTGTCTTGTACTTTTGCTTTCAGCTAAGTCTCTTGTAACTAGCTGCACTTGCTGAAATTAACAGCAAGTTTCTCAGACAGTGTCTGCTGCTGGGACTGGTAACACTCGATGTTTACAGTTACAGCCAGAGACTGGTGTGCTGAGCCAAGGACACTGCTCAGGTCTGAGGAACATTTTGCCCTCTGGAAGGAGAAAAGGAGTAAAGAGGTCACAGCTGCAAACCCTCCTTTAGCGAGGAACGAACAAGACAGATGGCCAAAATTGAGCAGGGTACTCCATCCCATGCACGTCATACTCAGTTTAAATTTGAGGGATCATGAGGGTCAAATCCCATCCTGCTTCCCCTTCTTTGCCTATCACTATTTGCTTCAGCATCCTGGGAGGATTCTGTCTGTTCGTCTGCCTGTGGTCCTGATCCGTGCCAGCCCATATCTGTGTGTTCCTGCCTCCAGCTCCTGACCGCTGCTGGCTCCAGGAGTCCAGCCTGGACTTTCCCAGGGCTGCCCTGCAGCCTCAGTGGTGACGTGAGAGTCACCATCCCATCCCACCATTGGGGGGAGGAACGTGGTATCAATTTTCCTGTATATTTGTATCTATTTATTAACTTTTCCTATTTACCATTACTGTTGCATTAAATTTGTGTAGTTTGGTTTCCAACCCGTAAGTCTCCCTTGTTCTCTCTCCTTCCTGTATCAGGGTAGGGAGGGGGATTAACAGAGGGCATCTTGTCATTTGGTTTAATAGCTGGGGCAGTGTTAAACCATGACAATGGCTCTCCTGGCTGATCAATTACATGAAACCAAAGACTTACTTGTCTGAATAAAAACCTACCCTCTTTGTTCAGAGGCTTCCTCACAACATAGTGTCGGACATCATCTTCCTTAGACAGGTTGAACAGCTTGCGGATTCTGCTGGCCCTCTTGGGACCAAGACGACGGGGCACAGCTGTGTCTGTCAGTCCAGGAATATCCTTCTCACCTTTGAGAATAGAAGGTTTGAACATGCCCATTAATCCTGGTTCTAACGAACGCCTGCTTCACTGATGAGCAAGTTTAAAATCCGTGAACATTTAAGATACTACAAGATAATCCTTGGGGTTCACCTGTCAGTAGTGCCACCCGCAGCTACTTTGCCCATTTAACGTTATCAGATGGCTGTCACCAATAAAACTGTAAACTTCAGTGTTTAGTTTTAGAAGTTCAAGATTATAAAGCTCAGAGGGAATTTCAAAACACATTCACATTTCTACATCAGCACTGAATTTCCATTCTACAGAAATTCTTTCTGTCACTAGCAAGCAGGCCAGTTTCACACGCCTACAACAAGCCCTCAACTTCTTGCTGCCTTCAGACTCTTACCCTTTTTCACGATGACCAAGTTCAGAACACTCAAGTTGGCATCAACAATGCAGCCACGAACAGATTTGCGTTTCCTCTCCCCGGTTCTCCTGGGGCGATAGCAGGAGTGGCCCTTGCTGAGCAGGAGCCGGACACGTCCGTGAGTCAGGACCCCTTGCTTCATGGGGAAGCCCTGCTTGTCGTTGCCTCCACTGATCCGGACAACATAACCCTATGGAAAGGTGCAAATACACTTCTCAGCTGCTCACACATTGCCATTGCTTCCAGAAGCATTTAATGTAACAGACTGTTCAAAATAATGGGGCACTGTACCCATGATCCAAGGGAAAATCACCTCTGCTGCCAATGTGAACAACTTCTTCAACCAACAGCACTGCAATGGTTCAGCAATTTTACTTTCCAGATGTGAAAAGTATCTTGGTACACCAGAATTTACGTTTATGCTCCTAATCTTCAAATACACAGCCAAAAATCACAGATCTATTTATTCAAAGCTTTGTTTGATCTCCACCAGTCAGAATTTTGTCCTATGGTCTAGCTTGTCTTTAATCCTGAACCTAACCAAAGCCTGCTATCATCACAAACTGGAATTCTGTGCACAACACAAGAGTGCCTGGAGCAAGAGTGTGTGGCTAAAAAGCCAGAGCTTTTAACTGCCTATGTGCAAGTGGCAGCAAGAGAGCAACTCACCCTAACTCAGTTGGACTGTCCATATTATTAACACACCACTATTCCCTGCCCATCCACCAGGCCCAGCAAGCTTTCCCATGCACTAGCAGCATTGTAAACACAATGAAGCCAAATCTTTAACTCATTTGGTAAAGAAGGAACAGTTTTCCAGTACAGATTTAAATTTGTCCTAAATATCAGGACAGTGCTCAAATGAGTAACAAAACACTACTGCACAGAGCAGCAAGGAACTCAAACACACAAGGCTTTAAAAAAAGAAGACAAATTTAAGTAGCAAAACACACCGAGTTCAGTACAGACAGAAGCTAACGTACCAGCCACATGTACACAAGACAAAACACTGTAGTGTGACAGTTTCAAGGAAATTTCAAATTTAAGGACCTTAATTAAAGCTCTGACACACTTCCACACTTACCTTCCATTCCTCACCAAGAGAATCAGCTGCCACCTCCGTGGCCATCCGTTTCTCATAGAATGTTCTCAGTTTGCGCTCATCATCCACTGCAATGAGTTTCTGGCAGCCAGTGGCTGGGAATGAGATATTCAACTAACAGAAAAAAAACAAAAACAAAAACAAAAAACCACCATAACCAACAGTTAGATTTGGTTGAAACTCACCATTAATAGTTTTGACAGAAAATTAGCACTTATGGCTTAATGTCTTAATATCATGTTAAAGCCGTTTATTACACAAACGCTCCCTTGCTGTAATTTGTAAATGCCATCCTCAGAGAGCCAGACAGGTCTGACCTGAGCCACACTGACCGGTTACACAGCAAGATGGCACTACGATAGCTAGAGCTTCATCACCTTTGAACAAGCTGCAACCAATCAAGGTGAGAGCATCCACAACCTGTTGCCTTTACTTCTGAACGCCCTTCGCAGCACACTTGGGTCTTAGAAAACTGCACAAGAAAGCTTAAGGGAGCGACGCGCACCGTTTAACACTTGCGCTTCTTGGGGGGCGGTGCAAAGATACCGAGACGCCTCCCGGTAGCCCCCCACCAACCCACCCGGAACACGGCCCTACAGAGGCACACTTCCCAGCTCCTGTCCACACGGTGCCTCTATCTTAGGTCCCGCTACCGACTCCGCAGGCCACGCACTCGCTAAAAGCCTGCAGTAAGGAGTAGCGACCGCTACCGGAACCCAGAGGACCACGGCCCGGTGACAAGAAGGAGTGGGGCCCGCGCGGCCGCCAAGTCGCCCCGCCCACAATCCGCTCCAATCTGCCCCACAGGGGCGCTCCAGCCCCGCCATCAGGGACCATCGACCCCCGCCGCTAGCCCCACAGGCACCGCCGGGGCCATTTGTGGCGGGGAATCCCGAAACCCGCCGGCAACGGCCGAACAACCCCACCTTCATCCTCGCCGAGCGAAGCCACCCCACCGAAAGGCCGCACTTCCGCCCGAAGCCTGATATATACCCCCCAACTCTCGCGAGAACGACGTGAGCGCGGCTAACCAGTGGCGAGCGAGGCTCGGCCCGCAGAGGGGCGAGGTGGGGAGGAGCCGGTGCGGTGCGTGCGGGGCAGAGCGCTCCGCCCGGTGGTGGGCGCTGCGGCTGCCGGGGCGGAGGGACACGGCCCCGGCCCCCTGCGCGAAAAACGTAAAAAAAAGAGTTCCTGTGTGCCAGAGGCTGATCCGGTGCGGGGCCGAGGCCGGTTCGGGTCTCTTTCCGTGGCGGACGAGCAAGCCCGGCCAGGCATGTCGGATGAGGGGCAGGCTGGGTCCGCGCCCCCCGCTGCTGCCTTCATCGAGGCGTCAGCTCACGGCCCGCATAAAAACGGCCTCGGCGCAGGGGCAGCGATGGCGGCGCCTCGCTCCGCTGCCGGGCTGGAGAAAGCCCGGGACCGCCGCTCTGGGGATAACCTTGTCCCGGCATACAAGAGAGGGGCGGACGCGGGGTGACGCCCGTGTGCGGGAACCCAGTTCTTCAAAGCCGCTGGGGAAAGAGGGAAGAAGCCCCTCACTCCGCCGGGCCTCCGGGAGTCCCTGCGGGCGGCCAGCCCGGCGGCTGCGGATACTCCATCCCTCCGCCATCTGGCGCCGCAGCTGCCGGGCGGGGGTTAACGATGGTGACGGGGCAGGGGGTGACGGGGCGGGTCCCGCCGAGCCTGGCCTGGCGTGAGTCTTCCGCGGCCCGAGCAGGGAGCATGCCCCGCCCCGCCTCTCACGCCGGTCCCCGGCGGGCGGGACGGCTCCCCCCGCAGCTGGCAGCCTTCCTGAGAGAGCGGCGGGCAGGCGGTCGCCATGGGCGCGCTGCTATGGTGGGACCAGCTGCGGGCGGGCAGCTCCGAGGTGGACTGGTGCGAGGATAACTACACCATTGTGCCCGCCATTGCCGAGTTCTACAACACGGTGCGTGGCGGAGGTTTCCCGGCAGTGCGGGGCGCGGAGAGGAGGCACCATGTGGCGGGGGGCTTGGCGGGCCGGGTCGGGTCGGGCCGGCGGGATCTCTCCGAGCGCGGGGGTCGCTCCTGTGGGCGGCTGCTGCCTGCCGGGTCTGTTTCGTACCGCGTTCCTATGGGACTGTAGGATGCCCTTCTGTCGCTGCCTGCTTTTCCCTTCTCCATTGTTAAAGAAATCGGGAGGTTTGGTGTTGTAGGTATAAAATCGTGAGGGTTAGCGAGGGCTCACGACCAGGTGCTGGGTGAGCGGGGTGCAGCTGGCCCCTTCCTCGCCCGCCCGCGCCGAACCTTGTGGTACCCAGGCGCAGAACTGCGGGTGCTGGAGTTCGTGCTCCCGGTTCCCGTTCGCACAGGTGTCAGCCACTTGACGGCGTCCGAGGTGGTGATGGACAGAGAAAAGAAATGCAGCTTAAGTGTTTGCAGGCCAAACTTAGTTTCGTCCAGGTAGGTTTTGGCTCCTTTGGGAACGAAGCAAAGCTTTCCAGAACAAATTGCCTTGGGGTTTCAGGATGAGGTCAGCAATGTACTTTTGGAACAAGAAGAAACATCTGTTTAAAAAAGTAGTAGAAAGGAAGGAGAGGGAACAGGACTAATGTAATGATTCCTTCCTTCCAGTGAGCCTTGGTTCTCTCCTGAGCCCTCTCTGGTCATCCCAGTGTTCCTCAACAGCTGGAGAGATCCTGTGAAAACAGCCCCAGCAACAGTGTCAGACTACCCTGAACTACACATCTTGGAACGGGAGCAATGCTCCTTACATCCTGTTTATGTAAAGAATTGCACTGACAAACATCTGCCAGAGTGAGATAGTGCATTGAGCTTTCTGGTAGCTTGCCATTCCATAAAAAGCACGTATCCAGGAGCAAACCAAATAAATATTGTGTATGTTCTGGTTTACAGGGGGTGGTGTGTGCACAACTGAGGAGCTGGTTCTCTTGTTTTGCTTCTTGTACCTGGAAATTGTGTATTTTGTCACAAATTCCATCCTTCTCTGAGCTGTCTTTTTCTTTCAAGCTATGTTTGTTGCTGACATCCAGTGGAAGGAAGAAATAGGTGTGTGGCATCACTTACTTGGGTGTGTATCATGGGGGTTGATGCGCATACAGCAAATAATTCCACATACTAGATTGCTAACCTTTTGTTTTTTCTTGTAGTTTGCTGCCAAAGTCGTTTGTGTGATGGCTTGTCTGTGCCACTGGAGACCTCTGAGGGTGTGTGGGGGAAACTGTCAGCTTTCTTAGTGTCTGATGATGTCACTGTGCAAGAACCAAAAAACAAAGGGAGGAAAAGATCAAGATAAACAACTTTCTTGAAGACAGCAAGTGTATTTTGGAGCCAGCTATGCAGGGGGATGGGTGTTCTTCCAACTGTACTGAGTGGATTAGCACAATTTACCAGCTTGAAAAATGCTGTGAGCCGTAGGTATGTCCAGGTGAACAAATGAGCTTCCAGGCAGGTTAACAGACACAACAAAAAGCTTATCCTGAACCCCACTGTATTGCTACAGCTGTGAACAAGTTGGGGAGCTGCACGCTGAAAGAGAAGGGAAAAAGAGGCTGTGTTGCAGGTAGATACATTTAGCCTGTCCTCAGCAGTAAATATCACAGGAGTCTGACTTCTGTGTTTGCAGCTTCTGAAAATTAAGACAGTGACTCACAGTGGACTGTTGTATGACTGTGTCCCACAAAAGCCAGATGCTCCCAGGAAAATTGGAAGATTACTCCAACAGACACCCTTAGTGGGATCTAAATTTTAGTTCTTCTAAAATGGTTCAGTTCTGACTGACTCAAACCTTTTTGAAGTTTCAGGAAGAACTCCTCAGCAGACTTGCATCTGGGTCTTTAAGCTGTAAATTAAAACCTTTCTAATCTGCATTTTAAACTGTTACGGTTGAGGTCAGAGTTGCAGTTGAGGTCTGTTGCAATATTCATCTAGGCAGAAAGCTGGAACAGCTTATCTGAAATGTATTTTAAAAAATTGATTTTTTTTTTCTGGTGGGACTTGATCTTCATCTATTATGAATAAATTTAATTTATTTAAAAAAAAAGACAGAGGGCTCCACAAGACTATATAAGTAGGAGCTCGTCTTCTCAGAGGTTTTGTACAAATTGATCAGACTAATTTTTTTAAAAATACGTGAACTAGGCTGATCTGATTTTTGCATTCAAATCTTAGTCTTTCAGTAAAGAGACAAAACATTTTGTATTTTTTGCAAGAACAGTTACATGAAAACTAGCTTTTAAAATTTTTTTCCTTCTGGAGTTAATGAAGTAATGTGACCTAGTGCACTGTAAGCCAATTCCAGGACCTAAAAAAATGCCTACACATGGTCAGAATAATTTACCCTGTGCAGAAGTATTTGCAGAAAAAGCTGTTGTTTGTGTTCTAAACACCTAGAAAGAGTAATTTTTTTGTTGTTGTTGCTAGTAGGATCAGTATTTTGCAGCTTAGAATGTTGCATTCACCTGTGCACGTAATACATATTTTCTGCTAATTTTTCATGTAAAGATGAAATTGCCAGTGGTTTTATTACTTTCTTTTTTTTTTTTTTTTTTCCTGGTGGTCTGGAGCTAAAAGTTTTTAAAAGTTATCAAGTAGACTTCAGAGTGTGTCAAGGTTTAACAGTGGGTGGGCAGTTAAACAAATGACAGATACTCTGTTGCCTATTAACTGTCCTAGAAGGGAAAGGAGAGAGAATAAGGGAGGGACTAAACTGCATAGCTTTAAGGAAACAGTACTGATGAAAAAGAAAATAATGAAATAGATCTACAAGTACATTCAAATTTAGTATGACTCCCCCCAGTAACACTGACATCACCACTGATGCTGCAGGACAGGCTTTGGAAATCCTATTGTGGGCTTCTGGAGTCAGCAGCAGATGAGAGAATCCATGGATTGGGATCAAAGGCAGAAGAACGGGCATGGATGAAGAGAATTTGACCCTTGTAATGCCTCAGGTTGTTTATACAGTATATTATGCATATGGGAAGGAGTACTTTATTTGATCAATTTTGATCACCTATCTGGTCCACTCCTCCCCACAGTGTGACCCGTTTACTCCCCTCTACATACGGTGCACAAGAAGTTTGTCAGAACCCAGCACAGACCTTGGTTTCTAATAGGAGCATGTATAAGCAAGGGCCTTTCTGAACACCACTTGTGCAGGTAGCTCTGCATTAACTGTAAACGTCAAATGTTCTAAGTCATAGAAAGTCCCAGACAGTGACTGAAAACCATGCTGTTAATTTCAGCAAATGCAGTTACTTAAAAGTGACTTAGCTGTGAAGTAAAATTACTCTAAGTTGGTTCTATCAGTTCAAACCAGGATAGAGTGCAAAAGAAAACTTATACCCTGTATCATGTGTTTTACTACAGAAATTTTCTAGGCTATGAGAACAGCATGCTTATAGATCAGGATATAGAGGATACAGACCCTCTGAACTCACTGTGAGCTACTTAGCCCATTTTTGCTTTCTTCTCACATAGAGTAGTGCAGGAAGTGTTGGGGAGGTGGTTGGATGCTACAGCTGCTGTCTGGGGGACATACCAGGTAGTAAAGAATACTTGAGCCTTGGTAGGGCTGCAGGAAATACTCTGTGTCAGGACTGCGGCCAGATGCGAGTGAAGTTACATGGTCATAATCTGAGCAAGCCTCTGGGATTCCATTTGTGGCCTATGCCCTATATTCCTTTTATATAATTAAGTAGTTGGGAATTAAAGTAAAGGTCAGTAATTGTCGGATGGGCTATGTTATTGATGGGCTACTTACTTTTTTTCCAGAATTAGAATTTTTAGTTTTAGCCTTTTGCAAATCTGAAAGGAGATGTTTTGTACTGCTGTTCTTAATTTTTGCACTAATCTTCACTAAATCAACAGTTGTACATTATCAAAATATGTGGGCCAATTGTGTAATAAATTGCATTTGTATTTTTGCACGGGCATGTACTTTCTTAAACCAGAAGGAAATGCATAGGTGCCTTGCTTGTTTGGAAAGACCAGTGATAATTGTTGCTGTTTTTCTGAGGGCGTGGTCCTCAAGGGAGAGCCAGCTGATACCTGAGAGTCAAAACAAGTCAGTCATTTCTAGTCTATCTATTTGAAATTGAACTTGAAACTAAGAAGTTCAGAATTGTGTTTCAGAAAATGTTCCGTTTGATTTGAATATAATTTTTTAGAAAACATTATTTATGGAATATGAGAAACAGAACTAAGCTATTTCATGAAAACAAAATGTGATTGTCACATTTTTTTATAAACTGTGGAAAAGAATTTAAGTACTAAAATTATTTCAACTTCTACTATGTTAGGAAGTCCTTCTGCTGGCCACTGCTAGCAGTACGAGTTATATCTAAGTGCTGGGTTGCAAGAGTTTTCTTCCATGTGCAGGCAGGACTTTAGCAGAAATGGGTGTTCCGTGCCAGAAGAATACTGCTGTAGAACAGACCTGATCATTTGTAGTCTAATTACTAGTATAAACCTGTGCTTCTACCAGTATGGTAAGTAGGTATTTCCTTTGCCATCTTGTTCCTAAACAGAATAAAGTCTTTCTATAATTTTTTTTTTTAGACTGTGGTTATCTGGTTTGATTTTCTTAACTGATCGGTTCAGTTACAGAGACAGAAAGGTTTCCTTCCACACTGTTTTCTTTTAAATCATCTATTTCCCCCCTTTGAGACCTCTCTTTGGGATAACTGTGCCTAAAAGAGCATTCCCAGGTCCCCAGGGGACTTGTTCATATTCCATCACCTCAGCTACCAGTCACTGTGTGTGCTTCCTGCTTGGTTTGAGGGCTTGTATCAGGATGTTATGCACTGGGATCTTGGTCCATGACTGTATTCCCAGTGTTGCTAGGAGTCTCTGATGCACAGAGCTGGTAGTTTTTTTGTGAATGGAAGATGGTCAAGTGAGCCTGGTTAGTTGAATGTATAAGTTTTTTGTGAATTAAGCAAATTGATCTACCTCCTAAGATCTAACAAAATAGGATATTACTTTATAAATAACTCTTTGGTCTTCACCTTATCTCCCCAGAGTTGTACAGTACTCTGAACACTGACCTTGCCATGTGCCTCTGTTGTCTGCTTCCTGCAGTCTCAATTTGTGATTGACAAAGGCAAAATTTTACACCTTGGTTGGGTGAAGGATTTGGCACTGTTTTGTTTATGGCACCGCTCATCATTTCATGCCCCCACATCTTTTTCACATACGGTTTGTGAAGCTGGCTTTCTGCATGGCAAAGCACACTGCAGGAGCTGGTAACTGATGAAAGGATTCAGACTTTTAACCCTTGGTTTGGAAAAGGCATTCCAGTGGGAGGTGGATCTCTGGCATTTTTCCCTGGTGCGGCTGGTTGATGTTGTGGCATGACTGCAAGAAGGCCTCTGCACTGGCATGTCTTGTCTTGAGCTGTGTGCTGTGACCTGGATGCTATTGGCAGAGATTTTGTCGTAGTTTGAGTATGAGGAACTAAAAAAGGAAGGCTTTCAGACTCTGAGAGGGGTGGAACACAGAGGGGTCTATTCCCTTTGTGGAATCATGGGGGAGCAGTTGTGGACCTGCAGCCATGGAGGGGACTGTTCCTGAAGTAGTCCATGGTTCTGTGGGCCACCTGCACTGTGCCTGGTGAGAGGGACTCATGCTGGAGGGGCTCTCTAAGGACTTTCTCCCTAAGGAGAGACTCTACATTGAAGTAAACAAAGACTGTGAGGAATCCTTCTCCCTGAAGAGGAAGGAGCAGCAGAAAACAACCTGTGACATCTGGACTGTAAACCCCACTCCCTGTCCCCCTGTGCTTCCATGGGGAAGACAGGGGAGAGATAGAGATCAAAGTACTTTGGGCTTGCTTCATAATTAGTATCTTTCTGAATGCCAGCCTAGGAGTATGTTTTGATGAGCCTTTCAAATGTTAAATGAGATTTATCTATTTTAATATCATGAGCTCTGTTCTCAGACCATGTCCAGTGCTGGATAATAATAGCTGAACAAACAGTGCCTTCTTCATATGTCATTCTTGAATCCATTGTCCACTAAATTTTCCTTAATGTTAATAAAAGTTTGTAACTCTCTTTGAAGAAGGAATCTGTCCCCAAGGAGTGCTCTTGTACCAAAATTGTTTTCTGTGTCTGTTTCATGGGAATGGTACTGGGATACTCTTTTGTACTTGGGCTAAGCAGGGGAACATGAGGCAGCTGAGGATGGGGAACTCATGCTGTCCCCTGTCTCACTGGGAGGCAGCAGTAAAGTCTTTGTAAAACTGATCAGTTACAGTGCTACAGCTGGCCCTCAGCACTGGCAGCTCTGTCTGGGGAGAACAAAATGATCACTTGTCCTGTTTTGGGTACTCACTTGTCCTGTTCTGGGTGCTAAACTATGACATCACTACAGTGGCAACTCCTGCTAATTTCTGGTAAAGTGTCTTTAGCCTTTAACTAGAGGTCAGTCTTTGGATTGTTGGTAAGCAAGTATGTTTTTGTTCAACTCTTACATTTAAATGTAAAAAAACCCAACAATGGTCCGAATTGCCAACCTTTTCTCCCTTCTATAACTAAGTAAAAGAGCCCAAGATAAAAATTATGTTTGAAAGGATTTACAGCTCCGGGTTCTCTTTTCTCTGCACAAAAAAGCTTCCAGCTTTTTTAGCTTTGCTTTGTATTTCAGACCTTCCAGGCAATGGCAATTGCTCAGTGACTTGACTTCCACAAAGCTTGACTAGCCGTGTCCAGTGCCAGCACCTGTAGTGCTTTTGCCGTGCTGGGCTTGACAGTCATTGAGAGGACAGATGACTTTACAGAATGTCCTGTTCCTCATATGCTTATATTCCTTGAATGCTTCCTGAATTTCAGTATCTTGACTATTTATAGACTCTCAATAAAATTCCATTGGGAATAGGCTTAAAAGCTAATTTAAAGATGTGAGTAGCCACATTTTATGTTGCTTTAAGTATTCATACTATTGCTAGTTTAATGATCCTAAACAAAGAAAGTTGATGCTTTGTAAAACCACCTCGGCTTCGGCTGAAACTGGGGGCCCTAATTTGTGGAGCTGGGGCTCCACTGAATGACACATTTTTATAGATGTCTTAGGCAGCCCATGGATATTTAAAGTTTGTTTATTTTCTCTCTTTGTGATGTTTTTTGTTGTGTTTTTTTCCCCCTAGATAAGCAACGTCTTGTTTTTTGTTTTACCACCCATTTGTATGTGCTTGTTTCGTCAATATGCAACCTGCTTCAACAGCGGAATATATTTAATATGGACTCTGCTAGTTGTGGTTGGTAAGTTGATAAGTTTGCCTGCTTATGCACTAACAGAGAGAGGAAATAAGTTTCTCCTGCTTGACTTTGATTTTGCAAAATAAAGCAGTCCTGATGTCCACAGAGGAGTTTGTACTTGTTTGAAGCTGAAGGAGACAGTTTCTGAAAGGAAGATGGCTTTTGAGGTTGGTGGGAACTTCAGCCTGATTTCTGTTCCTATCCTGTCCTTCCTTTGTGTAACTTATTTTGATTATGTTTGGGCTTACTCTGCAGCAGTGTTGACCTTCCTTCCTCTGTTGTTGCCCTAAGGAGAGCTGAAAGGGCACTAGCCATTTTGTAGATAGGAGATTCTTCAGCTTTTTCATTCTTGTAGTGACTGAGAACTTTTAAAAAGGTAATCAGACCCCTCTGGAGCAGTGTGACACTTCTCATCTGTAAATCTGTATCATGGAGTAGTCATCAGATGCTGCTTTTTGTCTTTGTTTTACCCACTCTTGTGCTATTGAGAAAATTCAGCAGCATTTGGCTTGTACTTAATTGGTTTTGCATTTCACTTCACCTCCTGATCTATTTTACATACACCTACTTTTCTGGTAGGAGCTGTCATCTTTAACTACAGCTTTTATAAAACGTAGTCTTCATAAATAATGAGGTGCTGATGTTTTGGATTGCCTTCTTAGAAAAGCTGTTTGATTTCTGTTTTGTGGGGTTTTTTTCTTGATTTTTTTTTTTTTTACACCAGATTGTATCTATAATTTGCTATAACGTTCTGAACATGAGCAGTGTGTTTAGCTGATGCAGTACTGCAGCTATTCATGTTGCCTTTTGATGAATCTTTCTAGGAATTGGATCTGTTTACTTTCATGCCACTCTCAGTTTCCTGGGACAGATGCTGGATGAGCTGGCTATTCTCTGGGTCCTGATGTGTGCTCTTGCCATGTGGTTCCCTAGGAGATACCTGCCCAGAGTTTTTCGGAATGACAGGTAAAATAAAACCATACACATATACTTCCATATTTCTTGAAACATCTTATGCTAGTACTTCAGCCTGCACATAGTGGCACCGAGGAATTCTCTGACCTTACCACTGCTATCTTTTCTCACTTTGTTCTTCTTGTTTTGCATGCATCTTACCCCATTTTATTCAGAATTCCTAAATTTGAATTTGGTGATGGTGGGCTTTATGCCCTGCAACTTCACATCTTGGGATGAGGTGACTCACCTCTGGAAGTGCCTATTACTGATATTTCTAGGGAAGCCTCTACATGAGTAGTTTATGTTTGTTGCAGCTAAAGTATGAGAAACCTTCTTTCCCACTTCCTTTTATATAACCTGAAGTGTACGTACAGGGGGTCCTATGGAAGTCAGCAGAATTTTCATCTGGGTATTTAAACCTGTGATTAAGGATGATATTTAAGCATTCAAAGGCTGTTTTTGTTTAATCCTTGCTAAAGGATTTCTTTCTTTTTCTTGAAGGATTAAAAAAAGCACTTTGTAGGCAGTTTAAGAACCTGGCTGTTGTTTGTACCTGCCCTCTACACCTTGCTCCCCCCCTCCTCCGTTGTTTTAGGTAGTGAAGAAGGTAGTGGAAGTGGAGAGGTTTGAATTGCAGCAGCACTGGTCTCTCTGAAAATAGCTAAGGCTGCTGCCTCTTGCCTTCTTACACTGTTATCTGGGGGTGCTTTTTTAATATTTCTTTTTTCCTTGGCATGTGCCTCATTAGATGTTGCTGGTGGATGGGGGTGGAAGGGGAGAGAAGGTTGATGTCTAGATTGACCATTCCTCAAAATAGCTTCCACTGAGAAAAGGGTATCTTGCATTACCATGTGCAGTCTGTGCAGTCTAATGGCTTTGTCACATTACTGTGAATTTAGTACTTCTGCATACTGCAACACTGCTGTTACAGGACACCATCAACTTAGCAAAAAAGAGGTTTTACTGAAGCATCTTGATTGATGGCATGCCTTATAGACATTTAGTTCAAATAAAAAAAGAGAAGTTCAGAATCTTGAAGAATTTTTGTGAATCTGTGAAAATTATTCCTCAAAATCCTGCGGGGATAATTACATGTCATCTAGAACTAGCTTCTGCTGATAGTGAGCTGGGTAGGTTCATAGTGTGGGCCAAGAGCTTAAAATGTATCCTTTTTAAAAGGAATAGTAACACTTTTCTGGGGTGAAATTCTGTACCTATTGAATTTGGTGTTAAAACTGTAAGTAATAATCTCCCAGATTACAACTGATTTATAAAACACTGAGGTGAGGTGAAGGATGTCCCTTATCCTAAATTTCTTGAACACTTTCTCCTGAGAATTTGTTAAGACAGGTATGTTGCTAAGGTTTTGATTCCTTTCTGAAGTATACATAAGAAAGACATACAAGGCAACAAACCTCAACCCAGGGTTTATATGTTTGGGTTTGTTTATTTTAATTTGCCTAGCTAATCCTCTTATATTATATCTGTACTGTGTTCAGTGCTGTTGCCTTATTTTCTTCATCCTTATCACGCTCTAGATTTTCATAGATGCAAATGTTATTATCTGCCAGGACTAATTTGTGGTGTCTTTAGTCATGAATGCCTTTATGTCAGATCAGAACTACCTACATAAGTAACTTACTGTCTTCCAGCAAGAAGAAAAGCTTCAAAGCAAAAGGCAAATGGAAATAGCTAGGTGAAGGTGATGACATTTGTGGCCAGGGAGTGGTGCCGCAGAAGTATACTGAGACTCCAGGCATAGAATTAAGGACAGAATAGCCATCTTTGGACAGCAAATGTTTTTTTCAAAGCTGTGGGCCAGTAGTTGAAGGGCAGTGTAATGATCCTCTTTCTGCTTTTGTCCTGCCACGGGCTGGAAATGGATTGTTTCAAGTCTGAACTTGGAGTTTAAGCAAATTAACATCTATTTAATTTAAAAGGTGGCAAGCTTTTATATCGGTCCCAATTGTGATTTTATTTATGCTAAGAATATATCAAACTGTATATGTTCAAAAATAAGGGAATCCCTCAGCTACTACTGAATTAGGTTAGAAGAAATATTTTCCCTTTCCTTAAAGTTTTCAGTATCCTTAAGACATAAAAGAGATAAAATAAAATAAAATAAAATAAAATAAAATAAAATAAAATAAAATAAAAAAAAAAACCAAACCAAAACAAAACAAAAAGCTGGGACATTAATGGTAGCAAAATTTCCTAAAAATTAATGTTAAAAGCATAAAGAATGATGACACAACAGTGCTTTGAAGTGATACCATAAAATTCTGTCTCTGAAAGAACTTTCTAGCACTCAAGTTGTAGAAGAGAGGCATTCTTTATTAATTACAGGGCTGGATGAAATAGTTCTCTTAAGTCATGCGTAGCATGATAACAGGCAAGACTTACATTGTCCTGACAGATACATATGTATGAAACTCATTATATACATCAGATTTCCTGGAGCTCATTTTAATATTTGCATTCTTAGGTGTGTGTGTGGGGGGGGGGTCTTCGGTGGTCTTCCAAGTCTGAAGTGTCCATTTGTTAATCCCTTCTCTGCTGCATGCACATTGTTGGGTGGCAACTCTAGCTGGTCTCAGCCAGTTTCCATCTGAAAGGCACTTAGTTCCTTGAGCTTTTTATGTATTTACAGGCAAAAGGCCTCAAGGCTGCCTAGATGAGCTCACGTCAACATCCCATTGCTTAGTGTCAGAACAGTCTTCAGGAGTTTCACAAGCATGTCTGGACTACAGGCTACAGGATACTGTCTGATAGTTTTGTAGTTAGTTGTTTACCCAAGAATGTGGATTTCACAAAGCAGAATTTCATTTCAATATCTATCTACTAAATATACAACAAAATAACCTAGTGTTGTGGTTTGAGCCTGACAGGTAAGAAAGGACCATGAGGCCACTCATTCCCCCTCCCCCAGTACATGATGTTGAGGAGGAAATCCACCTAGAACCTTGTGGGTCAGGACAAAGGCTATGGGGTTTTCACTCGCCAATTATGCTCATGGGCAAATGAGACCAAACTTGGGGAAAAAATAAGTTTAACTTATCATTAAACAAATCAAAGCAGGGCGAAAAGAAAACATAAGCCAGAGCTTAAATATGTTTACCTCCTCCCCAGAGCAGCACAGGGACACAGGGAGTGGGGTTTACAGTCCAGATGTCACAGGTTATTTCCTGCTGCTCCTTCCTCTTCAGGGAGAAGGATTCCTCACAGTCTTTGTTTACTTTAATGTAGAGTCTCTCCTTAGGGAGAAAGTCCTTAGAGAGCCCCTCCAGCATGAGTCCCTCTCACCAGGCACAGTGCAGGTGGCCCACAGAACCATGGACTACTTCAGGAACAGTCCCCTCCATGGCTGCAGGTCCACATCACCTGCCCTGTGATCCTCCCCGGGCTGCAGGTCCACAACTGCTCCAATGGGATTCCTCATGGGTGGCAGCTCCACAGCACCAGGCATTGCAGGGAGTCAGGCTGTGGAAAAAATCTCTACAGGAACCTTCTCTCTGTGCCTCTCTGTCTCTATGCCTCTCTGTCTCTGTGCCTCTCTGTCTCTGTGCCTCTCTGTCTCTCTCTGTCTCTCTCTGTCTCGTCTCTCTCTCTCTCTCTCTGTCTCTCTGTGTAGCTTTCTCTCACCTACATGTTCCCCTTCTTGAATAATTTAATTTCAGGGGTGGACCTTTTTGATCACTGATGGCCTAAGATGGGCCAGGTGTTTTGGAGAGGGGAGAGCTAATCAGAGCTACTTACATGAGCCACTTCCCTCAGGGACCCCTTCCCTGTTACAAAAACTGGATGGCATCAACCCAGAACACCTAGTCAGCTAGCATTCAGATAAATCAGTACATTATCTAAAGTAAATTCATAATTCCTGTAAAAATACATTAAGTTTAATTCTATCTTAATGCACAATTTTAATTAAATCTAATAAGGAATGTTCCATAGCCATCAGAAGTACAGCACTGTGCAGAGATGGACTTGTTGACATACTGTAGGAGGGAGTTTGGAGCGTGGCCTTTGGATTTTGAAACCAGTGATCAGTGGGTGGCTGTGTATACATATGTAAACATACACATGGCTGCTTCAGAAGACCATGGTCCAGCAAACATTTGTGTATATGATTAACTGCATGCACATGCAAATCTGTGTGAGAACCACATCCACTTAATGCATGTTGTCATTGCACTTCCTGAACACACCTAAAGGAACCTACATTTTGTTACGTTGTTAAAGTAATTATAAGATTTTTGGGTTTAGTAATTAAAAGTTTGAATTAAAAGCAGTTTTTCTCCCACAAAAAAACCCCAACAATTCAGGAGCCGGTTTAAAGCTGCTGTGGCTGTCCTGTCTGGAGTTACTACCTGCCTTGCATTCATTAAGCCTGCCATCAATAACATCTCGTTAATGACTCTGGGTGTTCCCTGCACAGCTTTGCTCATTGCGGAGTTGAAGAGGTAAGTACATTTCTGCTGAATGCAGCACTGCCTTCTGAGATCTTAAGGTACTGTGTGATGTTACACCAGATCTGTCTTCCATGCTTGTGATAGGTCAGAAATGGTTTTCCCACCTGAAAGAACAGGTCTAGTATAAACTTGCTTTGCCACGTCAGATTTTTGTGGTTTATTTAGTTTGGGTTTTTTGGTTTTGTTTGTTGGTTGTTTTGTTGTTGTTGTTGTTGTTGGTTGTTTTTTTTTCATGAGCTCTTATACTAGCTCAGATATTGTCTGTCTTCTTGCAACATATCTCTTGCATGGAAGTCTTCCAAGCAGAGGAGTCTTTCAAGCATGCGTGGAAGATGTTCCAGCTCTCAAAGGTGTACTGTGAGTCTTCCAGGACTTAGCAGTCTGACATGAATGATAAGATAGAATCAGACTGACAAAGATAATGTTAATAACTAGATTTTAGAGGACAGCTTTCAGCCAGAATGCAAACAGAATGCAAATAGAGAAAAAACCTGAGGCTGATCTTAACATTTTAAGGAGTCCTTTAAAAACCTGAATGTCTTTGAAGAGTCCAGTGCTACCAGCTGCTCTCCAGAGGCTTTTTTCTTTTGCATGCTTACACTCACTGCTAAAGTACAAAACAAGGACCAGCATATGAACTTTGTCTTTTCCCACTTTCCTTCAGTGTCTGACAAGGATTTTGCAACTTAACTTGTCTCTTATACACTGCATATGTAAATGTCTATCAAAAGAAACAAAACCAGAACCAAATACCAGCATTCTGACATCTCCTGTGGGAACAGAGAGATTCTCCTATTTGTTGCCTCACCCTATTCTGCTGCTGGTTCTTGGTACAGTGGAAGACTCTGGTAACAATGTTTTGTAAAGGTGTTCACAAGTCTTTTCTCATCAGACATCTTGCTGAACAGCATTTACTTCTGTGGTAAAAGAAATTTGGGAAAAAGTGCTTAAGTTTGTTGTAGAATAATGTTTGTGGAGGTGTCACATTTTGCACAAAGCACCCAGGAACTACTCCTATAGCAAGTAGGGATCTGGTTGTGAACCGAATTATTTATGTGAACTCTCTAAGATCAGTTTTCCAATCATGAGCTCCTAAGGGACTTGAACAGATGAATATTTAGAGATTCATAAGATCAAATATTATTACATCAAATATGGGAATTGTTATGACTGTAGATACTTCCTTTTTAAAACTCCTTCAGAAAGATCATAGCTTACTAAAATGCATGGAGTTTCCCTGTCTGTTTTTTGAGAGAGAATTCAGGACACACATAAACAAAACATTGTTTTAAAATGGTGATTAAAAAGAGACCCAAAGTGACATGTGACCTTCTTAATTGTGCATTGGGATGATGTAATACATATGACATTTGGTGATGAATTCTAAGTGTAAAAGCAAATAATTAAAGGCTTTATTTTAAGCTATGCTGATCCCTAGGAGATTTAGATGAGAGAGGTACTTGTAAATCCAGAGGAGTCATCCCTTTTTGCAAAAGAAAAAATAATCTAAACATTATTTAAAATGCCTCCAATTCTCCCATTCTCTACTCCTACAGTCAGTAGAGGTGTGCACATCCAAGTCCTTGCAGTCTGGAGCAGAAATTTATCGGTGAGACAGGTACTTGTGGAAGGGAGAAGAGCCTCCAGAGTAGTTTCTTCTGTTCCATGCTTACATTTGTGAAGCATTAAACCAAAACTGGCTGTTGTTATTCCTGTTGTAGGTTGGTGTCAATCTTTTACAGCATCCTCTTGAATCAGAATCACTGTATTTTCAAATGAGACTTTTTTGCCTCTTGATTGTCCTTGATGAGGAGAGAATACTGTCACAAAAGAGCATTATGTTCTTACTTGCAGAGCTGGTAGGGTAGTGTGTGCAAGGACGTATTGTGTGCAGGAGATGATCCAAAGAGCAGAAGCGAATTAAGTGTATACATAGCCTTGAAAGATAAAGGAATGTAAATCTTTATTCCCATTTCTGGCTGAACAGAGTGTTTCATAAAAATAAAAACCCCCAAACTTCTCCTTTGGGATGGTATCAAGGAAGAAGTGGATGTAGATTCTTTGATATGTTGGTCCAAGCAAAAAAACATCAGGATTTATGTGGATGTGGAGTATTTGGTTTGCTGATCCAAGCAGAAAACCATCAAGATTCGTAGCATCATCAAGTTAGTATAATTTAGTGAGTGATTGGCAGACATCTGTCTGTCTCCAGGTTCAGATAGAAGCTAGGACGTTGTTACTTAGCTGAAATTTGAGCCTTGATCAGTGAAGGTTTACCCTGCCTTCAGGTCTAGAAATCTGCCTGTGGAGGAGCCCTACTTCGTTACTGCAGGTTGCTCCCTGTTTCCCTATTCTCTTGCCTATAATGTTAAGCTAGTTAAAAGTTTAAAATATTCCTTAGTGTATAAAGGCATATGAGTGTCAAAATGACTCAAGTAGTTAATTGACATCGAGCAACTTGCACTGGCTTGAAGAAAAGCTGGTATCTTTTCTTGGGAGTTTTTTGACCAATGACAATTAACTCCTGTCTTTTATGAAAGGGTCCATGCTGTCTAGCCATTTGGTAGAAAGATGAATCCTGAAAAATGAGGAGGGGTTACTGGTATGGTTTTGCTGACAAAACTGTGCTGATAAAACTTGGATAAATTTCATACATTGACATTTCTAGAATGTAGAAGACAAGTGGCCTGTAACCCTGATGAAGGCTGACTATTCCTTGTTATACTAACCAGAAATTTGGCTTTTTGGTTTACTTCTGTGATGCAGTCCAACAGGTAACTTTAAGCAAATAATTCTTCCATCTGAATGGCAGGTTTGGGAATGCTTTGGTGGCTTGTATCAGTGACCTGAGAAGAGTGATTAATTTAGGCAAGAATTGTGCAAGACCACTGAATAGTTCTCAGACCTCTGGGAAATTCACCAAGGCTTTAACAACAAGAACTAAAAAAAAAGACAAAAAAGCGGGGGAAAAGAAGTCCCAAATCCTGCCTTATTCTTAGGGGAAGCAGGGAGCTGAGCCATGCCTTCCTTTGGCCACATATATGCAGCTTTGCTTCATCGCAGTCAGTAACAGCAGAGCTGCATCTACTGTCACCAAGAGGCCTAACCCCAAAATAGCAGGTATACGTAGACAGCAAATTATAAACTTGGAGAGCATTTTGGGATCTGAAGTTTATAATCTTGGTGCCTCTTTTCTCCTGATTTTACTCTTCTGAGAAAAGCTGCACAGTTCCTAGGATAGTTCCAAGGTGTGAAAAAGAACAAAGCATCATACAGGGATATTCTGAACTTTTGAATAAACCTGCAACACAGGTAATGCTATGCAAGTATCCTGGCATCTGTACAGGTATTCAGTGATGGTCAACTGCAGACCACACTACATGTAATGACAGCAATTTTTTGTGTTTTCTTTTTCTCTAGTATACCTCTATATGAACAAGAAAGAATTGTAGCTCAGTCAAAATTAATTCTGTCTGAGAAATGGATGCCTGTGTGCCATACACTGAATCATGCTTCTCTGGGGCCTCTGGGTAAAGGCTTCTGCCTTAAAAGATCTCTGAAACTGTTGTATTGTACAGTACTAACTTGTAAAGGAAAAAACAACAACTAACCAATTGAAAAACCCAACGCATCCAGTTCCTTAATTTACAGATCTTATAGTTATAGTGACAAATATGAACAAATCTGAGCACTTATTGGCTGTCTGGTTGTTACTAGAGAATGTACAAATAATCACTCGTTGTCTGAGATACATCTCCCTAGATATGGGAGTGCTTTTATGTTTGACCATCTGTATATCAGTATTTAAGACAATACCCAAGGCACAGCTACTGATGGAAAGATTTGTTTTGTCACCTCACTGCTGCCTTGCATCAGAGCCATACTTTGTGTAAGTCAAGTTCCTCTGTTATGGACATTTATGGTGGAGCCATTTTAAATGTGGGCCTGGCACCATGAGTCCTACCCTAAAATGCCTGCTTCCAGAAAGCATCAAGCTGATATTAAAAACAAAATTTTGTTTTGTTTTACAACAACTTCTTTGTGTTTTTCTCCTCAGATGTGAAAACCTGCGTGTGTACAAACTGGGTCTCTTTTCAGGTCTTTGGTGGATGCTAGCACTTTTCTGCTGGATCAGTGACAAAGCTTTTTGTGAGATCTGGTCCTCATTTAACTTTCCCTATTTGCACTGTGTATGGTAAGTGCTGTGCACAAACTGCACAGTTCAAATGTGCTATGTCCTCACCACGTGATCCTTCTGTGCTGTCTGGTGGCTATTTCTGGTTAGTGCTAGATAGAATTACTGGTAAGATTATAAGCCTAGAGCAAGTGTCACGCTATCCAAGGTGCCAGATTTAGGAGGCTTTTCAGCCTGGTAAGATTGTTCAGACACTAAGTTGATTAACTGCAGTTGAATTCCTTGCCGTGCTGGTTACTAAAAATCCCACAGTACTGCTCGACTGAAGCAGTGACTGAAAACTTAAAAACTTCCACTGTTAACAACTGAGAACAAAGTTGAGAAGCAGGGAAGGGCTTTGAGGCCTTTTCTCTGTTACCACCCAACGAATTGTGCTCTCTTATTCAAGCTGCTGTATCTCAGCATTTCTATACAAATTTGTGTGGTGCACAGAGATGAAAAAGCTGCAGTTAGTTTAGACCAAGGAGTAACTATACTTCGGTAGTTTTTCTTTTTCTCTGTATTCTTTGCCTGCATGTAAAAGGTAGACAGGAACCCTAAGGTTGAAGGTGAATGAGTGTCTGATTTTAAACCATGATGATATATTTGATTGTGTTACTGAACCCATGTTACTGACTTGTTACTGATTCATTTCTCTCTCCTCTCTCTCTTTTTTTTTTTTTTTTTTTTTTTTTTTGGGGTGTCTGTCTGTCCTTCTCAGGCACATTTTGATATGTCTTGCTGCATACCTGGGCTGTGTCTGTTTTGCTTACTTCGATGCTGCCTCCGAGATCCCTGAGCAGGGCCCTGTCATAAAGTTCTGGCCCAGTGAAAGATGGGCCTTCATTGGGGTTCCTTACGTCACCCTCCTCTGCGCACACAAGAAGTCACCTGTGAAGATCACATGAAGTTGGCCGTGGAAGGAGGATGAAGTTTCAAACTTACATTCCAGCACAAACAGTATTTAAATAATGACAAATGAATAGGGTTGTATTTTTGTCTTCTCCCTATGATATGCAAGACTTCGGATGTCATAGAAAGAAGAGGGAAATGTGTTCTTTACTCTCTCTGTAGAGGTGAGAGTAAGCAGAAAGGTGGAGACTTTTGAACACTGAAGTAACCACTAACTTCTCTTTAGCAGCTCTGTTTTGCACTGTGTTGCACTGTAGCATTTCACTTGATAAAGCTTTTTCCAAATACCATGGTCAAAAAATGATGTTTCTGCAGCAAGTCACCTCTAATGCTTGATTCACTTCTTTTGTAACCTCTGGCTTAAGGTCTTCTTTGTAAAAGAAGATACTCCAAGATGCCTACGTGCCATCCTGTGACCCTCTTAGCTCAGATTTTGATGTGGTTGCACATGGCCACAAGAGTGTGCTGGAAGAACGTGTTCCTCCCAGCTTGGCTCGTCACTGTGGAAGCTGTGCAGCTACCTACAAGGGATCACAGAGTGCATGGTGGATTCCCCATGTACAACAGGAGACCAGTGCAAAGTGCTTGCAGCTTGGGTAACAGGGTCTAGTGCAGTTAGTCAGTGTAAATGCAGAAATAGCTGACAAAAGATAAAGACCCTGAAACTAAATAGGAGTTCAAGGGGTTTGAATTTTTCTGCGTTTGCACTGACCTGTGGATCTTTGTATGCTGCATATTTCCCTCTTACAGAAATGTCACAGAAATCCCTTTCTACCTCTGCAGACATGTTCAATTTTAAATTTTATCCTCAAACTCATGCAGAAACATGATCAGTAACTTCAGTAAGAACTCAGGTCAGCATTTGGCTGACTGTATGATTTAACTATAAAACTGCTGGTAGGTACTTAGCAGGGTATCTACTTTGAGAGTTAGTTTCTCACCAGTGCATTGCAAAGTGGCATGGACAATATTCCAGTGCTTTTCTAGTTACAATTTGGAAAAAAGTACATTAAGTGCTTAAAAAACAACCCAAAGACTTAGGTTTCTGTGAGTAATGAAATGTGATGCTGTGTTCCATTTTTGCAGAAAAATAGTGGATTCAAAATTTCTGTTTGTTTCACCCTGTTTTGTAAAGACAAGTGATCTCTAGATCTGTTTAGTTTTAAGGTTGTACTTTGGGGCTGAAGTTCAGGGATAGGTAGGATTCTTGCAAGCAGTTTATGCAAGGTCTTAAAAATGATGGAAAGTACAGACATGTTTTTCACGTATTAGAAACTGTTGCTGCTAATAACTGCAGTCTTGCAGAGGAAATGGGGTCTGCTTATGTCCCACCTAGTATCAGAACTGTTAATGTGTTAGGGCTTTGGGTGAGGTGATACTTCCTTTTTGAACATTAGACCAGAAAATGCTATTTATTCTGTGCTTTGCTGGGAAGTTTCATGTTGTACTTGTTTTCTTATCAGTGTGAGAATGTACTCCTTATAGTATTGTCTTTAGCAAAGTGGTTTTTAGTAAGCATTTTGGGGTGAATTATCGTTCAAGCAGTGTAAAACCTTTCAGATAACTATTGTATTTTTGCTTAGAAAACTATAACTGAGATGTATGCTTTTACACTTAAAAGTTTTTAGTGGGCGTTATCACTATCTACTTGAAAAAAGCAGGTAGGCAGGCTACCCTTAGATTGACTGACAGATCATAAAAGCAGCAAAATATTTCCAGTTCAGTAATGAAGATTTATAGTGCTTGCTAATAGATTTGTCTGAGAGAAACGTGAAACATACAGTTTTTGTAGGCAACTTGCTCATAAAAATTCATACAGTAATATTTGTTACACTTTGAAACAGAATTGTTTTGTTTTTTCCTTCCTCTCTCCCTCATTATGAAATTACCAGTTTTGAACACTTCTCAGGTAATAGAAGTCCTGTGATTAGATCCTTCTATACACAGGCTTGCTGGCTGGAACCCAGCTAAGGTAGCTGACACCTGACTTAGCCCTACTTTGAGTAAGACTTTTTTTATATTATTTGCTAAATTATTATGTTATGGTAAATAAGTTATTTTCATTATTGCTTGGGAAAGTACTAACTGCAGATATAATTTACTAGTCCAGATGACTGGAGCCTTCTTACTTGATATTTCGTTTGAAAGCCACCTCTCAAATTCAAAGGGCTCTAATCAACCTGCTGTTAACTGCTGTCGTCTGCTGTGCAGTCAGGCTGCTCTTAAAAAAGTAATTTTATAATTTAAAGAATGGTAGTAGTGCATTCAGGTATTGCAGAGGAGAATGGATGCAGGTGCAGGCCAACAATTACCTCCTGTTTTTTTATTAACTAACCTCTAGATTTTATACTCTTCAGAGGGGATTCTGTGGACTAGGCTGAGTATCTGATATTGGAAGATTCACTATGGAACTGGTTGGGAGTATTCCACTGTAATACCAGCCCACCACTTTTAGGTGTAGCAACTGCACTTCACGTTAAACTAATATTAACTTATATATTCTGATTAAAGCTACATTTACTTATAAAAGAAAAAAAATGCAAAAAAACCAAACAAAAAAACAACCAACCAACCAACCAAACAAAAAAAAACCCACACAGTTTTTATCAGATTCACTGCTTTACAGGTTGTACTTTGGACTAAGGCTTCATTTCACATTAAACAAGCATCCAAAGAAGTATGTGATTGGCATAGAGAGGGGTTTGTGCATTGGCCTGATCATACAGATGAATGTGTGCAAGTAGCCGTGTTACATTAGAGGTTAAAGTGATGTATATGTACCCTCAGGTTTTAAAGCTCTAGAATGCTTTATTCCCTTGCCAGCAAAGAAGTGTGACTGGGTTCCTGGTCCTTAGGTTCAATTTGTATTTTAATTTAATTAGTGGGATGCAGAAGTGTATTGGCAAGTGTTATCCATCATTCTTTGAATGTTAAACTTCAGGCTATTTAAGAAAGAATGTTTAGCTTTAGTGATGGCAAACACTTGCCTGCTTCACAGTCACTAAAAACTCAATAAGCACTATGGAAGGAGTGGTGTTGGGGGTTTCTTTTCCATCACTATTGAAGTCTTATGCTGAATGTTTGTGGAAAGCATGTAATACTTCACAGCATTAAAGTTCATTCAAAATCAGTATTGTTTGCCTTTTCACATTGTGTTTGTGGAGCAAATGCAGCTGCCAGCATAATGCCTTGAAGCACAACAGTGTCATGGTGTAGAATCAGCTGGTGTCAATCAGGCCTCCACTTGTTCCTCCCCACCCGCACAATGGGTCAGGGAGAAGAAAATCCACCTTAAATTCTTGCTAGTTGAGACAAGGATAGGGAAGCTTTCATTCCCCAATTACAGTAACAGGCAAAAACTTGACATGTTCAACTTGAGAAGAAGTTAAAACTAGTTTAATCTACAAGGAAAAAGAGAAACATGGCCAGATCTTAATACCTTCCCCCCAGCCCCAGGTTTCGTTTTCCCATTCCTGACTACGATACTTACAGAGACACATACAGCTCCCCGTATCTGCTCAGCCTTGGGCAGGGATGGGGCCAGGAATTTCAACTGAGGGAGCTTCCAGCAGCTTCTGGCAGGAGCCACTCCTGTGGCCCCCTGCTTGCAAAACAGCACTGCACTGACCAAAGGCAGATGGAATACAGTAAAGGTAAGTTCTCCCACGTACAGGTAACGGCAGTTCTGACTCTTAGAGAGGGAGGAGGAAGACCCTAGAAGACCATTAATTAGCTGATTTTTTGGATGTAGAGATTTGAAAACTTTGAAAACTGCAAGGCCATGAATCAACAAGGACAGTAGTGAGAAATGGCTAAAAATAAGTGGCCTCTATTTAAACTCATCCAGAAAACTGGGTCAGAGTAAGTATGCCTGAGAGAACAAAGTCTGAGGAGATAATGGCTGCGTGCTAACCCTGCACCAGCCCCTTCTTTTACCACAGTTCCCCTCACTCTATGTAAGAGACCTTTGAGATGTTTGTGGATCCCCATAAACCAGATGTGATTTGGCTTAAAATAACTGTTATGTGAAAGCATAGTTATAATTCAAGAATGTTACTCACTTGGAGTTTGTGTCTGTAGTTGGCAAGCTGTCAAAAACAACTGGTGAACTGGTTCGTACATCATCCTGTCACTGGCCTGCTGTATCTGGAGGTTATTCAGAAGTTTCCCATGGAAATAAGGGGAACATCATTGTATCACTATTTCTCTGGTAACTTTTGAGCTCCTGGCTTATTTTGACTAAATCTGAGAGAGGGAAGGAGGAGCTTTTGAGATAATTTCCTACAAGCTGCGCAGGACAGATGGTCAGGTAGAGAAGCCAGGTTTCCTAAGATAAGTTGTCTCAAGAACCATGTTGATAAAATAACAGAGAACTTACCCAGGAAGGAAAACACAGCAGTGCTCAAACTCTGGATGGGCTTTGATTGCAGCTTGTACCAGCTATGGATATGAGGGAGAAACTTCCCAAAGAGGGCCACCTGGAAATCCTGTATCACTGTACACCTATCTGGCTTTCAGTTCAGTGCAGTGTGGACTGAGAAAGACTGGACTTTGAAAGTGGCTTCTGTGCCCGTGCCCACTAATTCAGGAACCATAAAAAACTGTAAACTCACAGCATATAATGAGGAGTAGGAGTTCATCAAGCGCAAATTGTGTCTAGTTTGTTGTACAAAATAGACATTTGATGTTCCTGTGCCATGGAAGGAACAGTATACTGATTGGTTTTGATACCAGTATGTTTTCTACCATTTCCTGACAGGACATTATTATAAAAGTGCTAGAAAAATTCAGGATTTTCTGGGGGAAAAAAACTAAGAAACCTGGTAAATTCTGTGGAGTAGTGTGAAATTGTTTGGATAGCTGCTTCTGGGCTGTTCGAGGTCTGTTACAAAACTAGTTGTGCAAATGGAGTTCAGCAGGGAATTAATCTCTCCTGGATCACCTGTTTGTTTAATTGTACCACAGTGCATACATGGAAGGTATTGATAAAGCAGTTGAGGAAGATTCACAAAAACCTTGAAAAATATGTCTAGAATCGAAAGGTAGCTTAGTGAATTGTAGAAAATTGAGCAAGGTAACAGCCAGGTATTACACAAATATAGGCATCATTGCCAGCACTGCAGAATAACTAGGAAAGGAGCTGTTCAACATACAGCTGGATTAGTGAATTAGGAGACAAAGATTATACAGTGAGGCATCACTGCATTAAAAAAAGAAAAAAGCATCATACTGAAAAAAAGAAATTCAAATCTCTAAGACAGGAAGAGATCCTTGCTCTCAGAGGACAGTGGAAAGCACAGCTGCTGGAATAAAAAGATAATAAAAAACGCTTGTGTGGAGAAGTATGCTGTCAGCCTTATAAAGCTGTGTGAGGTGGGCATTTAGTAGGATGTAAATATGTAGAAAGATGTGTGCAAAGATTCATACGGAGCATTAGGAGAAGTGGGGTGCAGGAAGCACAGGAGTGGAGTAACTGTAAGCTCAGAGCATCTATTTCTTCATGGAGATAGAAATTTCAGGAGAAGCTGCAGGCATTTATCTAGGGCATGGGCATAGCTGATCCTGCCTTGGCATGGGAACATGGGGCAGTTTGTGTTAGCCTGGTGACTCAGACATTGAATGTTTTCCCTCTCATTTCTATGCTTACACACACAGGCTGGACACAAAATGGGTTGTGAACAGAGCTGGAGATGAGGAAATACCAGCTGTTAGAGTATCTGTGTTCTCCAAAGAACTGGGTTTTATAAATTGTCAGCATCCCAGCTAATTTCCCATAAGCATGATAACAGCTAGATCTTTGTGTTCCTGGACACTCCTAACTTGACAGTCCAAACCACACTGGAAATTAGTTTCCTGTAATGCCCACAATACAGGAACACTGGTAGGGGAGAGAGCTGGAATCCAGAGAAAATTCAGCAGTGTCTATACTGTGGAGCACATGTATTTAGTCACCTGCTCAACAGATACTCTCATTCACTCCTTGCTGCTTTTGTTACCCTGGACACGCAGATTGTTGTTTGTAGAGACACTCCCTGCTCTGCCTCCAGCTTCTTCCTACGTAAGTACCTTTTATGTCTACTTTGTACTTCTGGAAAACTTACAATTTCCTTTGCCATTCAATACGTGGTTCAAAAAAAGCAAAGGCCTACAGAGAGACAGCCCAAAGCTTGGATATCTTGAAGCACAGGCACAAAATCCCCTGCATCTTCTTGCTGATGCTCCCCCTCAGGCACAGTGTCTGTTGAGCTTTCAGTAGCTGATTTGTCAGGCATCGGGCTGGTGTATTTCTCTTAAGAGGGATACGACTGGCATATGACATCAGACCCTCTATGATCTTGATGCTGTCTGAACCTTAACTTTGGCAAGAAGCTCGGCCCTTCCTCTGAGCAAACCTGGTAGCATTTTTATTATCTGCCAGGACTTGGTCATACTGAGAGGCTTTCCTCTAGTGAGAAGACCTGACAGTCCTTCATTAAATAGTCTAACAATTTCAAGGGCCTCAAAGGCTGCCAGACTCCTGGATCACAATTTGATTTGTGGGAATTAGCCCAAAGAGATTCAGCAGTAAGAGAAAGGATGCTATGTAATATAGCTTGTTACTGACCACAACGTACTCGACTGCCAATTTAAAAAACAGATTGCATGTGTCATGCCATCACATACATTAGTTAGTTCAATCTGTGACTTAAAAGAGTTACAGGTTTTATCTTTCTGAAGCACTCATCATCTGCTTTTAAAGCATCAAAATTTAGACTCCTTAGACTGCTCTGCACTGTTTTTGGAAATATAAAAGGTGGTCTGAAATTCAAAATTTCTCTACATCACTTATTAACTATTCACATTTCTTCCTCACATGCTTGATCAGAAAAAAAAAAAAAAAAAGAAAAAGAGATAACCAGTAAGCTGAGTCCATAAAGTGTTCTTGAAGTTCAGTGGTTTTTACTCCTACTTCTGACAGAGTCTGGAACAGTCTACTGCAATAGCCCAAATGATCTTTGAAAAGTTACCAAAAGAGTTACTCTACTTTTTCTTCATAGTTTCTTAGAAACCACTGCTAAGTACTGTGATATTATCTCTATTCCCATTATACTGAATGTCTTTGTTTATGTCAGGGTTCCTACCTCAGTTCCACAGTAAGTATGGCACTGTTTTTTTGCTGCATGGATTCTACTGTCAGAAAAATTAAAATTTATTTTTAATTTATTGTATAGATGATATGAAACATTCTTACAATTACAAAGGGACTAGCTTAACAAATACAAAAATTATCTGCAACTCAAAAGCAAGAAAGAAATTTTAAGCCAGTTGCTTTGGTGCACATGGTCTGTCTAACCTTGGTATCAGCAGGGAACATGGAGATTTAGGGCATATAAAGAGTCTGGAAGTTGTTTTTTAATTACTTTCATGGGACTGAATAAAATGTAAAACCTATTTTGGTCAAGAAAGAGGAGTACAATAAAGAAAGGGCATGGAAAATTCAAGTGTTAAAGGACACATAATCGGTAAATATGTAAGTAAAATGAAAACAAATGGATAAAAAAGGAGATGTTTCATGTAAAAAACATTGAGGTTATTTTAAACTATTAGATACACTCAATATATATTTTATCATCTCTAGGTCCTCATTTGAAATCCACATTTTGAAATGTATTATTTCTATCCACATGTTGGTCTTTTTCTCCACAAAAAGGAAGGTACAAGCCCTTGCAGATGGTAGTTTACCATGACAACTAAGTGATGTGGCCCCAAAGAGACTGTTTGCTGAGAGAAAAAAAAGAGTTTGTATTTAACCTATGAACAAGAAGGCAAAACCTGCACAAAGCTGTACATTGGTTTTGCACAGAAGTGATACCCATTATTGATGTTAGTCAAACCTGGAGAAATTATTTTAAAGCTGTGATGCAAAATGAGAGCCTTGCTAGACATCTGTGGGGAAGAAAAAAGGCTGTGGAGGAGGTCACAGTTCTCAGAAAATGTTCCATGGACAAGAAGAAACGGCAAAGATGTCCATGAGAGAAGCAGGAAGCAGGCTGTGAATGACAGCCTTACATCCTGATTTAGGCCCACCAGGCATCAACCAGGCACCCACTCACTCCCCTGTGGGATAGGGAGGAGAAAAATCCACCCAAAGGCTTGTTGCTCAGGGCAAGGACAGGGAAGTATTCATTCCCCAGTTATTGTAACAAGTAAAACCAGGCATCCTCAGCTTGGGAGGAGAAAAACCTAATTTAATCTATCAGAAAAATGAGAAAACATAACCAGATTTAATACTTTCCCCACACCTCTCCCATCTTCCCAGGCTCAGATCACTTTTTATTGCTGCCTCCCCTTTAGCAGCACAGGGGAGGGGCAGGGGGGGGTTTAGGGTCAGTTCCCCACACAGAGTTTCTGTCACTCCTTCCTCCTCAGGGGGAGGACTCCTCATGTTCTTCCCCTGCTCCAACGTGGGGTCCCTCTCATGGGAGAGTCCTTCAGGAACCCCTCCAACATGAGTCCCTCCCACAGGTGCAGTCCCTCGGGCACACTTCTACTGCAGGAGAAGGCCTCCTTGCTGATCCTGCACTCCGGTGTCTTGCTGAGCCAGAGCTTCAGGAGTGTTGGAAGCATCCCAAATGATGTGCCAGCTAAATTGCAACCTCTGCAAATTGCAGTGAAAAGGATAGGGTAGGCAAATGATGGGACCTTCTGAATTAAGCCATCAAAAAACTCCAAACAAAATGAAAACATGGCAGAAAGTACTTACTAAGTTTGAGTATAAGATGCAAGAGATACCTGTTCCATCTAACTGTAAACACAAATAGGTACAGTTACAACATGATGTTTAGTAATCTGCTTTTGTAATCTCAATAAGCTTTGATCCTGAAAAAGGAACAAGATCATGGCAGCTATCTTTGAAGTCCCATTATAGTATCTGGAATAAAACAAGAGGTAGCAATGTAAAAAATTCAAAACTTGGACTGAAGCCATCTGTTGGCAGAACCTATTCTTGTCTGTTTTATAAAATGGAATGCTTTAGCTTGGTTTCTGTTCACTTTTGGCTGTTATTAATGCCACTAGAAGAATGAAGTGTTAAATGCATAAGCAGGATCATAACCCACCCTGACCTGCTCTTTGTCACTCAATATAAGCAATTTAATATTTCTGATTTTTCTTCAGAAATCTTCAGCATTGTGACTTGTGATGCTATTAGACTGTGCCCCAAGCTCTCTATCTCCAAAGATCCTAGCTGTGGTTTTCCTGGTATTCAGGAAGCTGCAGTCTTAAAGGAGTTCCTGAACTGATTTTTGTGGCTGTTTGAAGTCCTGTGCCACTTCTGGAAGTTAATGTAAAGCCAGTCTCTGGTGGCATCTGATCAGGCAGAGGATTGATTGCATTCTGGTGGCAGCTCACATACACATGCAATGCCTTCATTCCTTGCTTGGAAATACAAGCTATGCCTTTGAGCTAGAAGCCAACAGTCCATGTTATTTCTTTAGATCCAGGTGTCACAATCCATACACAGAATTATGAGTGATCACCAAGAAGTTTGAGTGACCTGTCCTTCATCCATTCAGGAGAACAAAGTCCTTTCTGACTTTCTGGTCTGGGCTCTGAACTGCAGCATGATGTCAATTCAAGGAACACATTCCCAAGGTTCTTTTCACTGTAGGGTTGTGACCCTGTCAAGAAAAAAGTGATTTACAAAGTTTTTAAGTATAAGTAAGGAATCTTGCACCAAGTTCCCATCACAGGAGGCCAGCTGAGATAGGGACTGGGTAAGTTGTACATTTCTCCACTGGTACAAGGGAGAGATAGAGGTTAATCACACAGAGCAATGGCTCACAGAGCACAACGTGAGGTATCCAGCAAAGGGAAGGTTACATCTGTTGTCTGTGTTAACAAATGCTCACTTCTTATTTCATGCTCTGCATTTGTTCTGTGCCACTTTTCTAACTGTGACAGGCAGCACAATGTATTTTCACTTAAAGGGCTAATTAGCTGGGGGAAGAAAGAAGTCTAGTACACCAGAAAAGGGTGTACATAGAAAAAAATGGCAATTTGGTGACACCACTTGTGTTCTACAGCCAGAGATCATGCGGCCCAGCAGCTCTGTCCTTTGGCTCTGATGCTCAGTTCTTTTTCCTTAATCTTTCCATGTTGGCCATCTATTTTGCTTGTTACTCTGATGTGTGGTTGCCCAATTTGGCATTTATTTGAATTCCTCTTCATTTTCTCTCTCTCTTTCTCTCTGCAGCAAATAGAACTGCTGTGTCCTGGCTGTCAAACTTGTATTAGCAGTTACTCAGTTTTTAATTCTCTGTGTAACTACTGCCACTGATCATGGCACTGAAAACCAATACTGACAGGAGAGATAAATGATACCTTCTACCTCCTAATATTGTTGGCAGTTTGTAGCCACAGTGCTCAGCAGCACAGAAACACCTATATACGCTGAAACACACTGGATCCAAGTATACAAAGCATAAGAAATTGTACTGTTAATCCATAATATGAAGACCTATGCACAAGGAGTACTCTGCTTGTGCCTAAAGTGAAAGGTGTTACCTGGCAAGAAGGACCATCTGCTGCTTAAGGACGATGTTATCTTAATACACACTGATGTCATTTATAAGAAGGGCCAGTTCTCCACTGAAAGGTGATTAATGCCTGGCATCAAATATACCTTGGAGCTATAAGCAACAGAGTTTAATTGTAAAGTGTGAAGATTTGTTCTTTTTTACAATTACTAAATCTTTTGTTTGATTATTTTTATACTGGGGGGAAACTGAGGTATAAAAGTTAGACCCGTCTGACTTCAGGTTGTAACATGCTGTTTTATAGTCGATAACTATCTACATTAATGAAAAATAATTAAGATAATTAAAAAATGTATGCTTTATCCCAGCCAGTAATTATATGCAAGGATTAGGTTTTGCTATAAGGCTTCATGCTTTTTTTCTAATAAAGCTGACTACTTAGATATGCAAATACTTCCAGCAGTTTTAATTAACCACAGAGTATTTCTTGCTTATTTACCACTAGAGAAGTGTATTAGCTGCTAATTCTACTGCTTCCTTCTGGGAAGCTTAGATATGGCATTTGTAATGGAATTAATTGTCTGTGTATCTTACTGGTCACAGTAGCAATCAAAGCTACAGCATAGCAGGACAGTGACAAATGCAACCTGTGGAAGTGTGGAAGACAGACAGGGAAAAATCACAAATGTCTTTCTACCTCCCAGTCCCAACTGGCATTTGTGGCAGATTAAAGTATTCTATCATAGAAAAGGCTCCACATGCTGCATTAGTTATGTCATTTATTGAACCTTAACAGCATTCAAAAAGTAGTTGCAAGACTGGGAGTTTCAGCCCATTTAGTGCCTCACCTGGATTCAGAAATGGAAGGGACAGAAATGCAGTAAGAACTGTTGGGTTTTGTTATCATTTAAGTTGAATGGATGGGTAATATAATTTTGATAGTGTGAAAAATATATGTTAAAAAATCCAAAGTCAGTGGAAAGATCTTTTGAGATCGCTGACAGAGGTACACAACTGAATGGCAGCTTAGGTGCTCCATGAGAGCTCACATCAGCCTCTCTTTGTGAGGAACCATCTCTTTGTTTCTCTTCGTGCAGAACTGTCATGATGGAGTATGTGACTGACCCTTAAACTGTACCTAGCAATAGCAATACTGGTAGGAAAGACTGGACATCCTAAAAAACTGAAATCTTCCACAGTGATGTTCTGCTCTTTTTCCACTGCTTGTCTTTTCTCTAACTCATAAATATTTCTTATAGGAGAAGGGCACACAACAGAAAACTGTCTGAGGTGAATGCAGGCATGGATGGCATAATTTGTGACTTTATAAATGTGCATCTTAAAAGGCTCTACAGCCTGGACCTTGCTTTAAAAGCAGAGAGGTCATATAACATCAAACCATTCTGAAAACTGGGTGACATTGCTTTCTGTACATACCTCACTATCTGAGTACTAAAACGAATGCTAGCTGAAAGAGAAGATGAAATAGATATTTGTATAATTTGTGGAAAAAAGCTAGTTTGATAGTTAATTCAGGCTACATGACAAAATTAAATGGAATACAGACAAGATAAGTGAGTGTGTCACACAGAAATGGAAATGGTTCCCATCTTTCCTTCCTTTCCTGTTACACATACCTCTTTTGTATTCTTTCCCTGAACTGTTCCATCTAACTTCGGTATGACCATCACTCCAGCATCAGAGCTGTACTGTCTGTGGCTTTGATCTGAGGGTTTTAGAGACCCTCATCATTTAGGTCACTTGCCTGAACTTTTCCCCATTGTCCACCACTGAAAGGTAAAGTGAAGAGATACAGTTATTCAGAGCTACTCAAGGCATTTTATTTTCCCCCTGATGTGAATCTTATGATTCCCAGTATTGCTCTTGACCCAGATAAAGTCCAACAATTATGGGAACTCACAGCCCTTTTTCAGCCTTAAGGTGAGACTATTGTTTATCCATGAAAGAAATACCTTCCTTCAGAAACAGTCATAAAGAAAGACTGGCAATTATGGAACTGCACAGTGTATTGCTTTGGGTAGGTGCCTCAGGGACAAGATATCTTAAGTCCCCACAGGTTCTCTGTGAATAGAAAGTTGAAATGCACACTACATCATGTATGGTATCAGATTAAAAAGTCAGTAGCAGGAATGCTGTATTCAAGTGATATCATCTATCACACAGCCATTTTAGCAAAAGGAGCTCTGCTACGTAGTGGATGTTGTGCTGAAAAATGAAATACGCAGTGGTTTTCAGAATCATTTGATTTTTAGGATGTAAAACCTGTTTAAACCTAATAACATATATGGAAAATTAATGCGGTTTTTCCTGCTATATTTTCATCCTGTGTTATCTACCACACCAAGTCAGTAGAGTGTAAGGGGCAGAAATATGTTAATGCAAGGGAATTAAGTTTTCCTCCCCCATGGGTTTCTTTATCTCGTCATAGATCAGAGAAAGGTAACACCTTACGCCAGAGGAAGGTTTTGCTCTAAAGCAAATGCTTTAAAACTCATAAAGGTGAGCATCTCCACAAGATAACTTTCAGCAGAATATAACAAGTGATTAAACATTTCATAGGCTGGAGAACAGAACCCGATGAAGAGCTGTAACCTCAGGAACTCACTATGCTGCTACTCACAGGTTAATAAACCACAGATAAACAAGACAGTTATACCAGGAAAACATTCAGGTCTACAGCAGTCTGATGAAGGTAATAAATGGGAAGCAATGCATGAACACTGACTGCCTGAAAGTTGCAGCATAAGCTATATTGCACCAGAGTGCGTGAAACAAGTTGTCAGACACCCTGTAATTACAACATGTTCTATTTCATTTACATCACAGGACAAAAGGGTGAGGGAAAGCATAAATTTAAGGGACACTGTTACATAAGCTCAGCACTTCAAGTGAAGGACACTGAATGCACTAAAGCATAGAAATATTTTTAATACTTATTTGGTAATCCTAGTGGAAACAAACATACATTTTTACTGTTCAAAATATTCCAGATAGCTAAGATCCTGTTTGCAAAATTTGGTATCACCAAGTAGATTGTGTTTACCTTACCCCACAATAAATGGTCCATATTAGCATGCAAAGAACACCTTCCTATCAACAAACTCACATGCCCAGATGGTCTCTCCCAGTTCCACAGAAATTCCAGTTAAAATATACTCATTTGATTTCTCATAGCTCTGGTTAGACAGCTTTTTCCACAGCCAAAGTAAGGTGTTATCTTCTCAGACTAACTACCCACAGTAAACAATAAGTCCTGGAAGAAGTGGGGTTTTAGTTAGAAAAATGACCTCTCCTACATGAGTTTGACGTTCCTCGTTGCTCGCTCATTCAAAGTAGGTGCTTATCAAGTGATATTAAACAAGAGTCCAACCTAGGGTAAAGAGGTTCATTGAGCATCCTCACTTTGCTGTTTCTAGTTCCGTGTAGGTTGACATAATCCCTTGTCAAGCTTCTCAAAGACATTAAAAGTTTTTCCACTCCCCTTGAGAAAAAGAAGGGTTTAAAATTGTAGTTTATTGTTTTGTTGAGTGTATCTTTCAATTTAATAATGTTTGTTTGGTCAGCTTGTTGAGGTAGCATGTTGTATCCTGTTGTTTTGGGGTGTATGTTTAAGAGTACTTTTAAGGAAGAAAAGCCAGAAAAACGGGAGGAGGTGCCGATCGCGGGGCCTGCGAAACAGGGACGTCACGTGACCGTTTCCCTCAGCAGCAGAATGAAGCCCGCGAAACACGAAACCATTCCCCTCAGCAACAGAACGAAGCCTGCCAGGCAAGAACCAATGCTGGGAGAGCCCGCAAAATGAGAAACAATGCTAAACTGATAAGAGACTAAGGGGAAGGGGTTAACAGAAAATATAAAAGGACTGGTTTTACCTTACTGAACTCGCGAGCCGGTGGTGAAGCTGCGGCTTCCCTGGCTGCCCAGTGCGCTGCTTTACTTAAATCTCTCTCAATAAAAAGTTTTACAGTTGAAACATCGAGTCAGCGTTTTTAACACCCCTGATAACTTTGCAGGAGAAAAATCAGCACAACCTATGCCTTCCTTCAGATGGCACAAACCACTCCCTGAAGACTGCTAGGATGCTGAGAAGATTTGTGCTTTCACCCAGAGGCTTCCTGCAGGTCCACAGGAACCATCACCATCCTCTCTTTAAGAAATGACAGGATAAGTGCCATTACTTGGTGTGCAATTGGGATACACAGCAAACAGGACAAGGTAGTCTTTTAACAGTGTAGAAGGAAAACACCATCCACAGCTCTTCACAGACATATGGCAGGGTTTGAGGAAATTCTGCCTGCATGAGTCCAAGTGAGAAGCCACTCACTCCCTGCGTGGCTGATGAAAAAGACAATGTTTCATGTAAGTCAGCTTCTGTCTGACTTATCTGAGACTGGTGTGGGATCCTATAGAAACCTAGAGCTTTGTAAGCAAAACCTACTCTGTATTAACAGTTGTTGTCAGAACTCACTGCACTCCCTTATCTCTGTCACTGCCTTTATTCTGCAACATTCAGAACTGAAATCAGCCCAAAAATCAGATGACAATGATTTTGTTACAAGGAAGGCCAGCAGGGGTTTTGACTGCAGAGAAGAGCAACAGCTGTAATGTTAAGAGATGTGTATATTTGGAACAACGACAGAAGGAAGTGGCCCCCCTGCTTACTCTGCTTGCCTTGACTGTAAATTGCTCTCTCCCATGTAAGGGGTTTTATTATTATCTCCTTCTTGTCAGCAGAGATGATTTCCTGCAAATGTTTGCAAACACACCTGCTGCCAGGCCCTTTGGTGTCGATGCAATTCAAAGAAAATTAGATCTTCAGCAACCATGCTGACATCACTTATTAATCCCAATAATCACCTTCTGCACACTGAGGGTATGACCTCTTCGTGGTGCAGGCCACTTACCTTTCCTGGCATTTTCCAAGACTGGTGCCTCTCTGGGAGGCATGGTGTCCACCCATGTCCACCTCTTCCTGATCAGAAGAGACCAGTGATGAGTGGCATTGCTCAAAGGTCAGTACAGGAACTAATGTTATTTAACATTTCTTTAACAACACGGATGGTAGGACTGAGTGCACCTTCAGCAAGTTTGCCAATGACATGAAGGTGTGTGGTGTGGCTGACATGCTGGAGAGAAAGGGTGTCACCTAGAGGGACCTTGAGAGGTGTGAAATATAACATGGCCAAGTGCAAGGTCCTGAATATGGACTGGGGTAATCCCAAGCACAAATACAAGCTGGATGGAGAATGGATTGAGTACAGCCCTGAGGAGAGGGGCTTGGGGGCGCTGGTGGATGAAAAGCTCAACATGAGCCAGGAGTATGCACTTGGAACCCTGAAAGCCAGCAATGTCCTGGGCTTCGTCAAGAGGAGTGGCCAGCAGGTTGAAAGAGGTGATTCTCTTCCTCTGCTTTGTACTCCTGAGACCCCACATGGAGTGCTGTGCCTAGTTCTGAAGCCCCCAGCAGAGGAAGGACATGGAGCTGTTAGAGTGAGTCCAGAGGAGGTCCATGAAGATGATCAAAGGCCTAGAGCTCCTCTTCTATGAAGACAGGCTGAGGGTGGTTTAACTTGGAGAAGACAAGGCCCCAAGACGACCTTATAGCAGCCTTCCAGTACCTGAAGGGGGCCTGCAGGAAAGCTGGGGAGGGGCTTTTTACAAGGGTGTTTTGTGACAGGACATGGGGGAGTGGTTTCAGGATGAAAGAAGGTAGATTTAGGCTAGACATTAGGAAAAAATTATTTAGTGTGATGGTTGTGATTCCCTGGCACAGGTTGCCCACAGAAGTTATGGATGCCTCTTACTTGGAAGTGTTCATGACCATGTTGGATGGGTCTGGCTTTGAGAAACTTGGTCTAATGGGAGATATTCCTGCCCAGGAAGGCATTGGAGGCATTGGAAATAGATGATATTTATGGCCCCTTCCATCCCAAACCATTTTATTATTCTGTGATTATATGAAATATATCACCAATTCATCCACGGGACGAAACTGTAAGAAATTAATATAAGTCATTCTATTTCCTGCCTATGTAACAAGTAACAGACTATTTTACTCTTTTCTGTTGGACAGACCAACTTCTTTCATGAGACACAGGGTGGCAGCTTGGTGTAATCCTGGATTGCTCTGAAGGGCTTCCCTTTCTGGGAACAGTCTCGAGATGACAGGCTTTGGTCAGTATCTTTCCATGATGGCCATGCTTTGAATTAGGTCATCTCTGGCAACTTTCAGAATGGAGATGTGATCAAGGCAGGAGAGGTCTCAGGTACGTTTGGTCAACTGCAGAGCTCTGGGTTATCGTTAGGGAGTGCCTGATCACCCAGAGCACTGTACTTGCATGAGAAATAGAAGGTACCCAGTTATTTCAACTCACTGGTCCAGCAGGCAGGGTCAGAAAGTGCTAGATTGTGTCAGGATGTTCAAGCAGGAACCATGTTGGGCCCACCACACCTGCAACTGAACCAAGAGCCATGTTGGCTGCTGTTGACATTGCAATCTGGTACCATGAACAGGGATTCTGCACCACCATAGCCAATAAGAACAGCAAGATCTCCCTCATGTCCTACCACCTCAGGACCCCTCCTGTGTGACGTCACAGCCATGACCTCACAGCTCAGGCCTTGCTCAGTCACTCAGCACTCCCCGGCCACAGCTGCCTGGCTGGAAGCTGCTCACGCTGTCCTGAGGGCAGAAGCCCTTTTGCCACAGAGGGGTTTGAAGATTTTACCTCAGAGGCCTCACTCTGGGCTGGCAAAGCTCTTGGCACTGAAGGAGGGGCTGTAACATTGCCGGAGAGCTTTGTTTCTTCTGTTCTGTCACACAGAATGTGGAGAAGGCAATGACTTACTCTCCTCAGTATACAGTTAGCAAGGGCTCCAGCCACACCATCCAAGTTGCACTCCCCACTCTGTTCCAGCCCCCTCATCCAGGTACATTTGCAAGTACAATCAAGGTGGCTTAATCATGCCTGGAGGTACGACCCACTATTGCAGGCTGGCCCTCAGAAAAGGGGAGCAGTCTCCACCCAGTAGGTCATATCTCTTCCCACGGTATCACTCCCCCTGCTCAGCTCTGGCTGGCCTGGTCCTCCACCCTGGCCAGGGCTATTCACTTTAAAATTGCCCTTTTGAGACAATGGTAAATCTGTGAAGTCAGACTCAGACACACTGGTGATCTACTGAGATACTAATTAAGCTGAAAAAGCGTAAAAATGCCAGTCATAAATGAGAAAAAAACCCTACAACTTCAAGCAGAGAGTATAAAGTTACACTGAGACTGTTTCATGCCAGTTAACGAGGGCTGTAAATCTACTTCTAGTTGGGGGTCCTGGGGGTCCTTCCCACTGTTTGAGCCTTATGAGGGGTAAAATCAGCATAAGCTCTTCAAGCTCTGAGCCTCTGCTTGGTGGGGCACCCCTTGTGACAACCCTTGACTGCATGCTGGGCAGTGTGGGGAGCAGAGAGGATTTGTTGTGTAGAGGGGCTCCAGGCAGTGAAAACAGGGGTGAAGATAGGGCAGGTCTGGCTCTGCCATGCTTGGCTGTGCCCTTCGCACAGGGGACAACACCAAGTTATAAACATGTTTGTAGCAGGGCAGGAGCTGGTGGAGAGGAGGGAGGGAGAGGTTGTCCAGGAAACTTGCTTTCTGGAAAAAAATTGTTTCTTAAATATAATGAACCATAAGGAATTCCTGCTTTTCAGTCAGTTTCTGGGAGGAACTTTGCTGAAAATCATTGCTCTGCATGGGGAGTAAACAGGATTTTAGTAAATTTTTAGAAAATAGGCTATAAAATGTAACAGCAAATAGGTTTACTGACAGTTTTTGATAGAGACACAAAATGCTGCGCAGTACAGCATGCTACCCTGTGACATGGCTTAGAAGTCTGGGAGGACCAAAAACCAGAGGACAGAATTGCTATAAACTCCCCCTCCACCCTCCTAAGGGAAGACAAAAGTGGAATACGGATCAGAGACTTAAACGTTGGAAATTAAAATGGAAACAGATTTACTAGGGCAGGAAAAGGGGAATTACACATGGGATAATGACAAAGATACATACATATATATATATATATGTATATACCACCTGATCTCGATGCCGGCAAGGTTAGGTGCCTGAGGGTGCCTGGAAGCAGGGCCGGCTCAGGAGGAAGGTTCACGGCTCTTCCCAGCCCCCGATGGAAGTGGATTCTGACGAGCAGGTGGCTGTGGAGCTGATGGTGAAGCAGCGCAGGGGAACAGCAGCACAGCTAGGAGCAGGAGAACGAGAGCGAGGCTGCCGCTCTGCTTGACTTGTATGGAGTGTGGGCAGGAAAGGGGATAGAATATCGACCTCTCTGTATTGCTGCTTCTCTCAGATCTCCCAGGTCCTCATACTGCTACCAAAAATCATTCTGGTCCTCTCAAACTATGGCACCCTGGAAGTGGCTAAGATTTCCAATACTCAAAAGCAATTCTTCAGTAGTCTTGCATACTGTGAGATGTGTTAAGCCAATATCTTTAGTGATAGTTAGGCTATCAGGATCTCATAGCTAAAAAGGATCAGGCTATAATCCTATAGTGAAGACAATGCAGGTACTGAATCAACAATTGTTGGCTGTTGCTGTGAAAGGTATATTCAGGCAGCACGTGATGACATGTAGATCTAGATCTGCACAGGGGCTTAGTAAATTCTGGAATTAATTTCCCTTTCTTTCATCCTACTTAGAAACCAAGAATAGGAAGAAAGTGGTGGAGGGAGAGTGGGTTTTATACTCTCACAAAGCCATTCCTTTATCTTACAATACAATTAAAATGAGCTGCAGAGAGGCAGTGTGGGAAAGCAATCTGCGGAGGCTTAAGGATTCCATGTACGCATCAATATGATTGCAGGAAAATCGTTTATTAGCAACTTGCACTCACTTTATATAGAGGAGCCTTGTTTACATCATCTTATCATGCAGGTGGCCTTATACTCCAACAACACATACCATTCTCACGGGACCTTCTTCCCACATAACTATTTTCCTCCTCTGTTGCCGATTAAGTTATCTCTTTCCCAGTAGCTCATTCTCAGAAAGCCTCTAACTAGGCCTCAATAACCATTAACCCAATGTAGCCTAAATTGAAGTAAGTCAGGATTGCTCACAACCTGTATATTTCTGAACTGTTTCCCCAACAAGGCAGGAAGGAAAAGCAATCTATGAAATATCCTTTTAGACATAATCACAACTGGTAATTTGCTTATCAGTTTTCCTCAGTCTTCCCCTCCTGCCTTGCTCTCTACAGCATCAGACAGGAGGTGCAGTGAAGGGGCAGTATACACAAGCATATCCTCAAGACTTGTCTCCTCCTTTGCCTTGGACAGGAAAGCAGAGACCTCCTCTTTGGCTCTGCCCCAGCCCTGCTGCAATCCTCTTAGAGAGAAACCAAGTGCTTGCAGTTTCTCACATTCATGGCAGCAGTTAGGAGAAGGTTTTAGTGTAGGGATGACACTTGCTGGTCATTGCTGGTGGATGGGCAGGTTAAAAGTGAATGCAGGTAACACAAAACTTTGTGGGATGCTCCTTGTTCATTCAGAGATCCGTGTCAGTCTGGTGCTTAAACATTCAGTTTGGAGCTCTTTAACTTAAGGGATGGTGGTAACTTTTATGATTCTCCTGACTGGCATGTGAGAAACGGTTCACTTTGGGTTTGAGGACTCAGAAACAGTACTGCAGGTTTATGGACTAATCACTAGTACCTCATAATCCTACGTAAAAAAAAAAAAACCCACAACAAATCCCCCCCCCCCAAAAACCAAGCAACCTTGCCGAAACAAATGTATGTTATCCAGAATGTGACAAGGAAGTTTTCATGAGTAGGAGAGGAAGGGATGATTAGGCATAATAAAATTTCTCTCTTTAGGGCTATAACCTGTACTCTGTCTCTCCATATTCTTTGCAAGCTGTCTGGCACAAATACTTATTTCTGAGAGATGTGTTGACAGGAAGGGAATTCCCTGTTTTACTTGGTTTTAGCAACGGAATGCTCTTCTCCCTGTCAATAAACGCCCCAAATACAACTATTTACAAATTAAAACATAATGAGTGAACAGAGGTTTGTTTCTTCAGGCACTGCAGATGGGGCAGTGCAATTCTTGCTTGTGGAAGGGGAAACTAATGGCAAAGAAACTTGCCATCATTTCCCCAGGTAGTATTGAGGAGGATATACAGCAAATTTTTATTCTTTCCCTGCTCACTTCAGTTATATGCCACTAAAGCCTGCTGTGGTAATGCAGGATTTTAAATCCTCTACTTTTTTCAAATATAGATGAAGTTGAGGCAGGCATCAAACGTTACCAAGAAGTGGGATAAGACAACACATGCCAGAAAGGAGTGCCTGTGAACAGCTCTGGGTGTGTGTCTGTACTTATTCACTTCTCAGATAAAGCCTAACACAGCCTTTCTTTCGAACTGTCCATCTACAACCTAAATTTTGGAGAATCCCACATGTACCTCTGTGACCTGTAGCATATACCAACTTCACTTTTTGTAATATGTGCTTGACCTTGCTGTTCCGATTTGGCAAGTATGAATGCCTGAGGACTACTACCATTCTCATCTCTCAGTCTATTTGCAAATCGCTTTGGTTGTTTCCATCTAAAATTGGTATTTTGGTAAAATTCCGATCTAAAATAGTATGGTTGCAGATGAATAAAAATTCTCTATCATGAGATATCTCTATCTCACACCTTTACAGTTGGCACAGTGTCTCAAAAAACCCTTCAGTCACAGTGGAGGCTGACTTCTGGGGCTACTTGTAAAGACAGAAAATTTGGATATGGGATTTTTTTTAAGACTACGGATTTCCTTTTTTTGTTAATCATTAAAGACCATTCTTTTGTTTAAAAGTGTGCTTCATTCAATGACAGATTTAAGAAAGCCAAAAGTTCTAGCTGTCAGGGGTGACAGACTGTACAGCCTGATGATTAGAAAAGGTATCAAACTGAAAAATGGCATTCAAAACAACTTGTAAGGAAATGTATCAGTAAATAAAGGTTAGGTTGCTTGGCCCAAAAGGGGACAGAGGGCTCCAGACATGCACTGCTCCAGGAAGTTTTCTTCCAGTGGGTTCACAGTGGATGAAAAATCCTTTTTTAACCGAAGTTCAGGCTCACTGGAACACGGTTGTTTTCCTTACTCTGTATGAACAAAAGGTAGCACTGTGACATGGCAAGGGGCAGCTAGTGTTGCTTGAACATTTATGATAAAAAGTAGAATTGAAAGTCATAATTCAGCCCAGAGCTGGCAGTTCCAATACTGTTCTCAGGCCCATAGCAAGCCTGACACAACTAGGACAGAAGATACAGAGCAATATGACACACCATTAAGTCTTTTTATTAGTATTTATTGTTACTGTTATTCACACTTAGACAACTCAATTACATAAAGTGATTTATATGTAGATCTGTATCAATATAAGGTGAGAAAGTGTACATGCCACAGTGAAACATTCTGCAGATATAGTGAAGTAGGACCTGTGATAGAAGGGATTATTTCCAAGAGCCTATGTACAAATAAAGGTAACTTTCATACTATATACAAACTTATATTCACAGATAATTTACTGATCCAGAGATAAAGGAGGATTCATCTAGTGAATAATGATCCATACACATAAACAAATGAGAAAAACTGGAATTTTCAGGGGGTTGCCTGGACTGGTTTCCATGGCAATATATTTCTAAGTTGGAAATGGGAAAAATGGGGGACTTCTCCATTTTTTTCTTACAATGAGTTGAAAATGAGAGATGAAAGAGTATGGAAACTATGAAGTGAAACAAGCAAGCTAAAAAAGCTTTATTACAAAAATAGCATCTGATTGTCTGTTATAACACGCTACTATTATCTTTGCATGATAATACAGTAGACTGATCTTGCCATCTTAAGTGACTGAAATGATTTCTACTCATATAATTCAGCTCCCCAGAGTCAGGATTGCAAAATGAAGACTGTGTAATAGAGATCTTGGCAATGGAAATTAACACAAAACCAAGAACAGTCCCTTTGGCATTACTTATTTCTGATGGGGGAATAAAATAAATGGTTGATTTATACTGAACAGTCTGACCCTAGAAACTTTAACTCTTCCATAAAAGAGAGGTGACAGAAGTAGCTTATCTATTGTAAACTTTAACTCGAGTATGAGGAGCTTCCTTTACTGTGATCTCAGTGGGAGAAAGCATTGGAATTAACAGAATGATTTAATTGCTCCATTGGGCCTGACTCTGCAAGCATTGGATTCCTTCTGGGGTGAACATGGATGTCGGGATTGAGCCCCTGCTGCAAAGACAGAATGCAACATTTTGTGCAGTCCCACAGGGAAGCTCAAGAGAATGAGCAAACTCCCCCTGACTTACAGCTTCACTAAGGCAAAACCAGATCCTGTTTACTTTACATTTACTTGACAGTATTTTACATTACATCTTAAAACAGAGATGTGAAATGGATTCTTTACTTTAAAATTAACAATCCCCTTATTTAGAAACCCCATACTAGTCTTCTGGGTTTTTGTTTTTTTTTGTTTTTGTTTTTGTTTTTTTATTTTTTATGGCTTCTTTTTGCATTAAGACAACTATGTGACATCAAATAAAAGTAAAAAAAAATAGTAAAGTGCAAGATCTTTAAAAACACGTACAAATTTCATTGTTTGGATTTGTTTTGTGTTTGATGAGAGGTGAATTTACAATAAATTTACATGAATGTACAGTTTATTTATCAATCCTGAATTACATTATTACTTATTCAACCCTGTCCTGAGCCAACTATGTCTCATGTAGGAATGATGTGGCCAGTTGTGTGTCTGGTCTACGTGGTAATATAACAAAAGGTTACGTGGCTTCTGAGTGGGGGCCAACCTTCATCTGCCTGGCTAAGAGCAGGGGCTCAGTGCCAGATAAGTGGGATTACACGGCTTCTGGAGAAGACATGGTTTATGTCCAGGAGAATGGGCAGGGGCATGTGCAAACTATCTGTATCCATCCAGGCAGATGACTCCTGAGATGCAGTGCACTGACAAAACTGGTGACAGAGAGAGCAGAGCTACAGGGCGGCATGGTGACATGTCTGTACTATGGGGCTGGGATCCAGCTAGGATGTCTGTGTTGGATGGCTGCACTGGTTTGCATAACTCCAATCTGGAAGCTACTTTCCCCAGTCCCAGTGCAAATGCCAGGATGTCTCACTACTGACATTCCTGTAACTAACAGATTCAAGAAGGATCATTTCAACTAGGAGTGAAATTCACATCTGTTGGAGCAAGGCTGGAGCAGGGCTCTTCTCCATGTCAGTAAGTACGAACATGTACTGATCTCAATATCACTTCCCGCAGGTTTAAGTTTCCATCTGCAAGTTCATGCATCAGACTTCCCAAGGACATCAGGAAAACAAGAATCATCTGCTCGAAGGAGCTAGCCATGCCTGCTTCTCTCTTAGTTGTATTACTGTTAGTTACAAGAGGCAAAAAGGTTTCCAAAAGTAGAAGTGAATGCAGTTTTTCTCATTGTACCTAGCTCCCAGGACAATTACGTTTATTATGCAAATGCATTTATGAAATATGGGATCCCAAGTTAAAAACCTGTATCTTGGCCAAATTAATGGCAGAAATCTTCTGGAATTCAGTGGGCCATTTACTGGAGAAGGGATTAGATCTTTGCTGTAAATTAAATAATCTATCTGATACAGACTCTCACTTGATTTAGAAAGTTAAGTTGTATGGACCACAAGATGCTATTTTAAGGAATTACTGCTGAAAGAAGAATAATTAAAAAACATTGTATATCCCCTTTTTTGAAAAATACATAATGAAGTAAAAGACAACCAGAGAAATAATCCCTTAAAAAACACCCAAACATTAAGAATATTTCTAAGCATCTATTTTTTACAGTACTCTTATTAACCACATGTTTAATCTACTGCTTTGTGGACCTTCATATCCACACACAACAGTACCTTGAGTGACAGTGACCATAAACTACTTCAGAGTGGCATATGTGGAAATTATATGGTAGGTTCATTGCCATTACAAACATCAAATGACATCTAAGTAAGCTTGTCACTCTCTGTGCTTTATGCTCCATGAAGATTATGCAGACAGCCGCATCACTTCAATAAATAAGCACAGTCATACACACACAAAGAGCCTGTCTGCACTACAAGAAAGCACTATTTTCTGTAAAATTGTTAATTTTAAATATACAGAAATCTTTCTTTGCAGAAAGATTTTTTTCCCATGTCTACATGTAATTCTTGAGATCAACCTCAGACCACTTTCTTAATGCTTTTTATACCACTTGCCCTACAGATTTGTCATGTTAGCTTCTGCAGAGGAAAGATGGCATTTTTTTTTTTTTTTTTTCTTTTTCTTTTTTTCTTTTTTTTCATTCTTTTTTTTTTAGCAGAAAACAGCAAATACTTGTAGAACTCTAAACGGCATTTTGTACTGTGGGGCCCACTCTCTGCTTTAATTTGAGTAAAGTCAGAGCAGAAGAATCTTTAAAATAGGTTACAAAATGACCCACAGTCTTACTCAGATGCTACTGGAAATTCCTACTTCAAAATCATGTTCAGCATTGGTTCTCTTTGTGTTTGATGGTGTCACAGAGAGTTGGCTATTTAGCCTAAAGTTGCATTCTTGTCTTACTCTATTGCCAAGCTGGTGTTGTCCTGAAAATAGTAAGCCAGAACAGGATCTCAATCATAACACCAATTGCTGTATTAATCATTCATTTGTGCTTCATAAGGATTACCCAGATAGCAGTATCAGTTCTATAAAGAAGTACAGGCATACAGACAGGTACAAAAGGCTTCAGCACCAGCCATCTTGCTGTAGAATTCAGGCAGTTTGCAGACCCAGATCCCTAGTGAAATCACTCAGAACTTTGATGGAAGAAAACAGAAATTTGACTTTGAGGTGTACAATGTTAAGAAGTATTCATGAAACACACACTGTAACAGTTAGGAACAATGGGAATCACTTAATGCCAGGAATTTTGCTGTCATTGTAAATAAGAGTGCCCTGCAAAGTGAGGTACACCTTTCTTGGTGCTGAGCCTGGAGAGCTTATGGACATCTAGTCCCTGGGAGGCAACAGCTCTAGGCTCCGCTCTCACTACTTCAGTTTCAAACTCCTTCTGCATGGGATAAAGGGCCATGCTTCTCCCTCCCTGCCATTCCTCCTTTTTCTCTTATTAGCATGGTTGTTGTCTTATAATCAAAGTGTAGATCATCATGCAAGAATCCTGGAAAAAGTTTATCTTTGCAGTTATGTAGGAAATTGCCTTGGTAAGTATAACCAGCTTTCACTGCCAACCTCCACAGAAAGCCACACACAACTAAAATCTCTACTGTTACCTCTGGAGCTGAGCTGCCACTTATCACATAGGTGTTCAGGCATTTGAATAATGATCTGCCCAGCAGACACAAGGCAGTGGAATCCATGAGGTGCTTCACTCCTTAGAGGAAACAATTACTTTTAATACTTTCCAAGATAAATATGCTGATAGGGGCAAGCAGACACAGGAAAGAAATGAGTCAGATACAATTTAAGACAGTATACAAATACCATTACAGCATGTCAGCCCTTAGCCCTACATGTAAAAGTCTTTCTTCAATCTCTTGATGGCTGAAATACTGGATTGAATTACTCCTAGTGTGTAGGGCTTTTGATTAGTTACCCTGTTCTCCCTGCCTGCTCTCAGCAGGACAGTAAGCTGTGCTTCTGCCCTCACTTTGCAGAGTGCACCACACCTTTCCAGTTACACATCATGCTGCCCATGAGGCCATTTAGGAAAAAAAAACAAACCAAAAAGGAAAAGGAAAAAGAGAGAAAGGAAAAAAAAAGTAATGTACTGAACAGAAATCAGACTCTTGAACTCTCTTATTTCCTTGTTTTCTTAATTTGAAATTTCAGTGAATCTGGGCATTTCAGTGAATTCAGTGAATCTGGGCATCTTTTTGTATTGTAAGCACCCATATACAGCAATGTATCATGATCCTGAATACATTCTTTCAGGTTGCTCTTTTTTATCCTGCCCATTTGGGAAAGGATTGCTTGGCTTATGGTAAAATCCATTTTTGAGCACTGTCCTCATAAATAAAAGCCATTTGGTGGCTCCTCTGTGACATTATATTGTCAAGCCAGCTCTGTACTTTGGGACACCTGTTTCATTGGAGCTCAGAATTAGGGTTGCAGATTCTATTTTGCAAGATTGCTGTTCCTGTCAGTAGAGGGCACTGCAGGTACGTACACACCAATCTTCCCGTCGTGTACAGAAATAAAGGTTTAAGAGGTGGTCAGCACTATCATTAAGGTAGATAAGGATTCTGGAGCAATGAAGGATCTCAGATACACAATTTGTTACTCACAATGAGAGAAGCTCACACTATCAAGCACTAAGCAGCAAGAGATGTTGCAAAAGTACAGTTAAGATCAAATACTGATTCCGAGTGTAGCTAGGACTTAATACTTCAGGACAAGACATGAGTAGCAGACTTTGTTACTCCTAGTTTTCTTGCTTTTGCTCATTAGCTTTTTTCTTCATGATGTAATATAATATTAACATTTTAGTAATTTTTAATATGTATTTTTTTTTACTGTCTTCTCTACCATTGTTTTCTGTCAAGTCCTTAGTCTCTAAACAGACACTGTTATATAAAAACACATATGGGGAAAACAAGTAAAGGACAAAGGGGTGAGACACAAACAGCATGGAACATACACAAACAGACAAGACAAAAGGTACTGAGCCTTCTGTTATACAGCTGTGAGCACGGCTTTGCCATTGTGAGTGCAACACGAATACAAAACAATGCTGAAAAGGTCACAGAAATGTGCTGGAATTTCATGAACTCTAACCGCACATAAGATCTGAATTAAACAAACAACGATCATCTGAAATAATTTCTTAACACACATTCTAGTCCTCCCTCTTTCCTCTTTTTCAATCATCCAAACCACTGGAAAGATGAATTCTTCATTGCTTTTCCCCTTCTTTTTTTTTTTTTTTTTTTTTTTTTTTTGTTCTGGGTTTTCACCTTGTCCTTTCACAATTTCATTTTTTCATTTTCACTTCTTCCTGGGCTTCTTTAGACATTCACACTTCCAGCAGTACTGAAAATTTTCATGCAGGTCTCCTTCAGCTCCACTATATTTAAAGTTGTTAGTTTCTCTTACCTAGTTTCAAGACTTAAAAAAGCAAAGATGAACTGCCCCAGTTTTATACATCAGCTAGGAATCTCTTCCAGCAATGGCTATATGTAGCTGTGAAGGTCCTTACACTCTAAGTAGCGGTGAAAGTTAGACTGTGAAATATATATTCACTTCAGCTAATAGGCTGCCACTACAATTACTTCTATTTTCTGTATTAAATATTATGCAAATTAGCCTTTTTCTTCTGGCATGAGAAGGCAAACTCATATAACAGTATCTGAAAGCCATTGGTACTGTTGTTGGTATTGCTGTGTTAATAAGAATGGTGTGTTCACATAGTATTTGTGAGATCTCTCTGCATGCTGTGTTGCTATTAGATAAGAAAGAATATCCCCATTTTGGTCTTTGCACGTGAATGCAATGAAAATCTGCACCAGTTTCAAATAGGTCAGGCAGTGTTGCCCCTTCAGTGCCAGAGCCAGAGTTTTTGGAATCTGAAGAGTTTTGCAAGATGAAATAAACCAGCATTAACATCCTGCTGATTGCCTTTACAGACCTGTGATGCAGAGAATCAAAACACAGATGAACTCCCTGAAATCACATCATAGAAATCCGCTTATATGAAGAGATGTGCAAGCTCTTCCCTCCTTAGACTCATGTACTCTGTGTATGCTTTCCACTCAGGAGTTTCAGCAGATTATCAGAAAAATCCCATATCAGGGTGTGTGTGGGGTGGCACCCCCACAAAGTTAATATTAGCATTCCCCTTAGAAGATGAGAGCTTTGAGAACTGAGCCTGCTGTGTGTCTGTGCATTCTGCTACAGAGAATGAGAAGTCTGTGGGTATGTGCCACAGGCACAGGAGAAGCAGGAGCTCTCATTGCTTCCATGTGTGTGCAGCACGTCCAGTACTGAGCAGCCAGGATGTCCTGCAGCAGACAAAGAAAACCCCAGTGCAGCTGAACTCAGCTCTTCACATGTGGCTGCACTGTCCAGCAGAAGTCATTCTGCAGCTCTGAGATCCACCATCTGTGTCCTTTTTTTTCTTTCTTTCTTTTAAAATTGAGGGAGAGGAAATTTTACAAATCCGCGGGTTATCCTCATAGAAGCTTTCTGCTGTGTGTTTTCTGTTTCTTTTTTCTTTCTGTATTGTTTTTTGTTTGTTTTTTCTTGTTTTTTGTTTTTTTTTGTTTTGTTTTGCGTCGTTAAATAAATATCTATGGTTTTTATTTGTTTAGTTTAGTTTAGTTTAGTTTAGTTTAGTTTAGGTTTGATTTGTTTTGTTTTGTTTTGTTCTCCTTTTTTTTCTCTCGAAACAGCACTTTCCACTAGATGGAGACAGGACACTGGATCACTTTGTCCTCCAGGAGGACGCTGACAATCAGGAACACAAAATAAAGCCCAAACATGAGAAAGCCGAGGACTTTATTCATCTTCCATTTGCAGAAAGCGATGGAGAGTATGACAAAAAGCAGCATGATGAAAAGGAGGACAATTGCACAGAACAGACCATTGCTGCTGACTGCCACTGGGGCCAAGTTGTGAATCACAGCATACAGGAGCCACGGAAGAGGAAGGCTGTTAAGAAACAGAAAAATAAATTGGAAACACTGCAGAGGTGCTGAAAGGGGCACTAGAAAGTTTCTGAAGGCACTTCAAATTACAACCAGAGGCTTCCTGCATAAAGTGAGTCATGAACTCTTCTAATATGTACATAAATCTAATTTTTCTCCTTGCCTGTGGTTGGTTCTTGGGGAGAACAAATCAGATTTAGGCTTCCAGTTCTTCCACTATTTATTGTTAGTGAGTTATATATCCTTTGGATGACAAATCACCTGGCATTATGTCTGTGAGCAGGGAGAGTCTTTTGTTTCTGGATTTCAGGCCATCTGTGGAAGAATCTACTTATCTCTTTCCAAGAGCCTGCATTACAGCAGAGTGCATCACCTAGAGACATGTCCTTGCCATGAAGAACCAGCACCATGCAAGGCACTGCCGCAAAAGTTTAGCTGCTAAAACCCTTATCCACATTTGCTGTATAAACCTGTTTTAAAATGTGAACTTCAACTGAACTCCAGTTTAGTTGCTGTTTCTGCATTTGCTGTCACTGCAGTTCTCATTTCTGATGCCACAGAATGAGGCAACATCCCTCTGGAAGATGACAAGCTGAAATAAATGCTTAAACCACTGAATGGAGCTTAGCAGGCTTAGAAATTATGAAGAGAGCTGTCAGAGTCTCACAACATCCAAATTTTGAATAAGCATCTCAAGAATAATTTATTACAGCATCAGTACTAACTAACCAGCCTAGAGCTCAACTGTACAATGTCTGCTGTAAATACACCAGTTCCAGCAGATTGTTACTGCTATCTGGTGGATTAAAAATTCTGGATTGATAGAAAAAAGTGGCCCAGAGTTACTGCTGTGCCCAATGGCACTTACTTCCTTTAGCTATCAGGTGGATTTAAAAAAAGCCGTTTATGACCCCGTTTAACTTCAGAATTCCTTTTTGTTCCTGTGCAGAAAACCATGATCTGTGCCATGGTGAGGCTGTGTGAAACTATTGCTGTTCTTTGGAGCGTGTGATAGCAAGAAACAACCAAAGGTGGAGAAATTGAGAGTATAGACATGATTCTCAGGGTTTCTGTCCTGTGATGAAGATAGGAATAGGAGAATAAAGCCAGAGTTTGTCTGTACATTTCCTGCACATTTTTGAATCACTGGGGCATAGACTAGAGCATTTCTGGACTTGGTCGAGCTTGGTCTCAGAAGATTAAAAAGGAATTTGACTTCCAACTTCTTGCCACACATCACTATCCCATGGAGCTGCCATGAAGCAGTAAGGTATAAATAGCACATTTCTGCACAATCTTTTGTTGCTTCACAGTGTGAGAGGTATACACTGTGTGCAACTAGCAAATTGTTTTTTAATTTGGGACTTGCCAGGTATATAAAGAGGTCACTTGTTAACAAAAGCCTAACGAGCTACACAAAGAATACTGAAGACTGAATTGTTCCTGATCATCATTTAAAAAGAAAGCTCTAGTGTAAGCACAATGAATGGCAACACAAGCAAAGAACAGCAAGATGACTAAATTAATAAAAAAAACTTCAGAAGTCCCTTTCAGCAGCAATGCTCTTGCATACTTTTTAGAGTGCAATTTACTTGCCTGGGTGGCTTTACAATCTATGAAAGAGAGAATTGGGCAACAAATTTTTAACAATTCTGCCATGAAAACATCTGAAAACTTCTAAGCAGTTCAGATAGTAACACCTGCTGCATATTTACATCACGCTCCTTTTTTAAGTTATCAACTGTAGGAGGTTATTGTAGAACACCTTGGCAAACCCACAGCTAGATGGGAAGAACAAAAGACATGTTAAAATAGATACAATTTTCTTGCTGTAGCACTTACCCCACTGTGATGTCAAATATGTTGCTTCCAACAGAACTGGATACAGCCATATCCCCCAGACCTTTGCGTGCTACAATAACACTGGTAATAAGGTCAGGAATGGATGTGCCAGCAGCTAGAATAGTCAATCCCATGATTTCTTCACTAATACCAATAGTCTCTCCAACCTAGAAAGGTTTAAGCAAAAACAACAAAAACATCCTGCCATGAAGAAGTATCTTCTGCTGTAAACTTGTTTAACCAGGAATATTAACCTGGAGCTTGCCAACTAACTTGGAGAATACAGGCCAGATTGGAGGATTACTTGTTTTCACAGATTTCCATGTTTCAAGAGAAAGATAAGTTGTCAAAGAGAACCAGTAGGTGTTGTTAAGTGGTTGCTGATGGCCCTGATGTTTCAAGAATTATCACAAGTCCTGCAGTCAGGACAACCACAGTTCTCTGAACTACTTTCCATTTACTGAGTAATGATTTACTTAAGCCACAGTTGCAGTTCCTAAAATAAAGTGCTACTCAGCATGAGATAGATGATTTACTCTGACTATAAATGATCTTTCACAGTTGAAAACATGATGTAGGGCTAGTATTTTATACCAGTACCACCTCCTTACCTGATGTGCCCACCAGACCATTAAGTAAGAAAAAAATGCAATCCAGCTGATTGAGCCAAAAAAGGTAATAGGAAAAAATTTTTTTGACCCCTGAAACAGAAACAGAGAGAAACAGTGAACACTTATGTCAAAGGCTGGTGTGTGTAATACTCCTATTGGCGTGGCCTCTCATTTTGTTCTGATCACTTGCTCTGATAAACTATTCTGATCATCATCAGATAATCAAAATAAAATTTTAAAATGTTAAGAAACTGAATCCCCACACTGCTGTATGCTTACCAATGCCTTATTCTTCCAACTGCTTCAGCTGTAAAATGATACCTTCTGACCTATTGACAGGAAACTAAACATGAGCCAGCAGTGTGCCCAGGTGGCCAAGAAGGCCAATGGCATCCTGGCCTGTATCCGGAACAGTGTGGCCAACAGGTCCAGGGAAGGGATTCTGCCCCTGTACTCAGCCCTGGTGAGGCCACAGCTTGAGTCCTGTGTCCAGTTCTGGGCCCCTCAGTTCAGGAAGGAGATTGAGGTACTGGAGCAGGTCCAAAGGAGGGCAACTAGGCTGGTGAAAGGACTCCAGCACAAGTCGTATGAGAAGAGGCTGAGGGAGCTGGGGCTGTTCAGCCTGGAGAAGAGGAGGCTCAGAGGAGACCTCATCATTCTCTACAACTCCCTGAAAGGAGGGAGTAGCCAGGGGGGGGGTTGGTCTCTTTTCCCAGGCAACTCTCAGCAAGACAAGAGGGCATGGTCTTAAGTTGTGCCAGGGGAAGTTTAGGTTGGATATTAGAAAGAATTTCTTTACAGAGAGGCTGATCAGACATTGGAATGGGCTGCCCAGGGAAGTAGTGGATTCTCCATCCCTGGAGATATTTAAAAAGAGACTGGATGTGGCACTCAGTGCCATGGTCTGGTAACTGCAGCAGTAGTGGATCAAGGGTTGGACTTGATGATCTCTGAGGTCCCTTCCAACCCAGCCAATTCTATGGTTCTATGATTCTATGAACCTGTCTGATGAATGGCAAGTTTTGGGTTGTCATTTGTATCATATTTTGTTACGATGCAGTTTGCATATGTGTTCAGCTGAATGGTGGTTTGGCTTCTACATTTATTAATAGCTTCATACTTACTCAGAAAGAATGTTTTCAAATTGTTAGAACAGGTAATTGTACCTTTCATTCACAGATCAATAACTTTGTGCAACACCTTTCACAGTCAGTCCAACAAAGCCTACCATATGAAAAAGCCAAACAAATACACATCCAAAATTTATTAGCCATTTACTTTCTTGGGAAAACAACCCATTTTCTCAGAACAGAAGCTACATTAAGCACATATTTGCTCTATTTTGTAGAGAAGCTTGTTATAAAAAAAATGTAAATCACACCCCTGAGGCCCTTCAATTAATTAAAAAATCTGTATATCAACACAGATATCATAATTCCATTCTAGGTTTCAATATCTCCCTTACTAATGTCAGACTATGAATAGACAGAATTCTTGTAGTCAATGAATGGGTTATATTTGGATTAACAGTTTATGTTGGTTTCTGTTCTTTTTCGTCTTTTACAACATCCATGTTTCCTATTGACTAGCTCAGTGTCTGTAATAAAAAAGAGATCAAGTTAACTACTGCAGGAAAGAAGCATGACTGCAGTACTATCCAGGCAATCACTGTCTAAATCAAATTAGTGCTTAAACTGAAAATTGTACTGTGAGTGTATGCTAACAGTCTTGAAAGAACCACATCCTTAATGGGTATTGACCTTCTGAACACTGATCCTCACCCCAGACAATGACTTCTGATGTGCCAACACATTTTCGTGATTAACCAGTAGGGCTGCTTGTAGAATTAAGTTGTACCACTCTAGATTCTTACTCCAGCTGCTGCTCCAACCTGCACTACCTCTTCCTGGTAAGTCCTCTCTCAATCCACTTCCAACTGTTGTTCTGGCATGGGATTACAGATGTTTTGGGCCCCACATTTTGACTGCTCCCCTTTCCACTGCAGGATGTACCCTTCCTGCACCAGGAGACTGACTGGCCTGTGCCTCACTCCTAAGTGGTGTGGGAGCAGACAGGACTGCACGGCTTTCCTAGAACATGACTGTAGGAGAGAAAATACTTTTTGGATTTTGCTAATTCAGCTTACCCAGGTCAGTATAAAGTCATATTTAGGAACTGATCAGCACAGGTGGCTTTAGACTAAGAGGTGGTCAGTGAACTGGGATGGCCATTAGGGCTGGTCATGTGGGAATGACACCATACTGTGTCAGCTGAATCAGGAAAAAGTAAAGCTGGCCCATGGCACATTGAGAATGTGTAAACTTCTGCTGATGTAAATAGAATGAAATCAGGTCATTACTGACAGAAAAAAGGTAGGGTCAGCAATGGCAATTGTACACACTCATCGCAAGGTGGGACAAATAAAAGGTCAATATCTGCTCTAGCAGCAGGTGCAGGTGTAGGCTGTGCTATAGAATACTTTCTCACTCCCTTGGGGTCACTTTTCATAGTGCTAAACACCCTCCTGAAAACTGAGCTTGTAAACTTGACTAACAAAATCTATACAACTTTATGGTTTAATATAAATAGGAACATACATTAAATATGGTACGGATAATAAATAAATTACTAAGCTGCTCTTGGAGTAAGAAAATCATTCCAGCATGTGTTTTAAATACATTATCTTTAAATACAGGCATAAAAAGCTACTGTGGCACCTGCAGACATCCTTTTCACATAAATTCTATTACTGTCACAGTCACTGTTTCTAGAATTACCCAAGCTATTATCGTTGATCTGCTTAATTCTTCACAGTTACTTTATTTGACACAGAGTTCTAAATTTTTACCAGATCAGAAAATGTGATTATGAACTTCTGATCATATGGACTTTAATTTTAAAATAAAAACTTAATATGCTTTGGGGGACAGGAGACCTTAGTCTGAAGAAGAAATACAATTTGAAATGATGTTAAAATAGTGATCAGAACATGAACAGAATTGGGATAAATCAATCTAAAGAGAAATTCCTTTTTTAAAAAAAAGTACATAGCAAGCACTTCTTTTTCACCATTCTTTGTAGTCAGCTCCTTTAACTTTCAGTATTTTTGATGTTCTTGTAAAAGATGGGGTTTTTTGGCAAGCCATATGACAAATGCAATGATGAAGTGATAAGTTTGTTGTAAATGGTCACAAAATCTTTACAGACCATCTCACAGCAGTGCAATTTGAATAACCACTATACAGCACTCAAGATACAAGCATATACTGGCTTATGCAAAATTAATACAGCAAGAGCTGGCAATAACTCTCTGCCAGTGTGATTATATATACCAAATGGGTCTCGTAAAATAATGAGACATTGTCTATCTGAGTCAGACACCCACAGAGTATGTGTGGCTAAGAATTGCAACTCAGTAACTTTGCAGTGTGTGTATTCCTAGCCTGCTCAGTCAATCCTCTCCCAGTAAAATTAACTGATAAGCAGCAGTTCAAGATTAAGAGTACTTTAATAGGCTTAACAGTTTAATTATCTATTTTAAAAGGGGAACATTTAAACTCAAAAAGAGCAAAACTTAAAGCTTGTGTGTATTACAGGTGGTGAAATCAAGAATGGACTCCATAGATGCTGCTATATAATTTGCATGTAGATGAAAAAGTTTAAAAAGCAATAATGAGAGTGCAGATTCTTTTTTTGGATGCTGGATTTTATTTCCAGAGTGTAATACTAATCATGATTATTTTGTATCTGTTGACAGCATTTTTTAGAGATGCATCTCATTGCAACTCCCTAGCTCTTGGAAATATAGAGAGCTGCCAATTCTAAGCATTTTCCTGGAAGAATTAGTCTGAATTATCCAACAGCAGTATTTCTCCCCACCTTTTCTGGTAGCTGTTGTGATGGCTGCCTTGTAAAGACAAAGAGCCCAGTTTAGTATCAGTTGGTTCAGTTGTGATCATGGTAACAGATGAGAAAACCTATGGCTCATTCAGTTTGCATGGTATTTTCTTTTAACAAAAGGGAAAGGATTTTGTAGTTGCACTGTAGGTTGGTTGGATTGGTACTGTTCCTGTCTATCAGCAATCTTAAGGACATCTTTCTTAGTATACTTCTGTACTGATTTCATGCCAGTTTCTGAAAAACAGGACTCTCAGTAGTAAGAATGATCCAAGTATGAGGATTTTTCTTCTAAGAGCCTGATCCTGAAAGATAGTGAGTGGTTAATAGTTTCCAAAGCAAGTGTCTTAATTTTAGCCTGTATTATTACCAACATCTTTACTTTTAACCTAAACAACCCACATGTTGATCTCATCTATAAATCCATCTGCATTTCAAGCTTTTTTCTTTTATACTTGATGGTGCTTAAATCTGATTACTCAGAACCTGCTCCTGTAACTGGATCTATGCAGGAACATTTTGTCCTTGTCCCCTTGGTAACTGTGCATCTCTGTATGGCAACAAGAGTTCATGTAAGCTGTACCTCTTTGTTGATAATGGGAATTTGCAGAGATATAAAAACCTGCCCCATATGAGTCCAGTGATAGCCATTTTTCTGGCCTGTAACACAACAGGATGGACAGTACACTATGGCTATAACAAAATCATGGTGCTCAGTATCTGCCACTGGTCACTGGCCACCTTGGTCACATCATCACCTACTGCAAAGAGGTGGGCAGCTATGTTTGCAGCCTATGCAGGGCCACTGGGAATATGAGTTATTAGTACATGAAAAATACCTGTTATTGTTCAAAACACCTGAACAAAAAGTCATATACGTAATTCCCCAAAGGCACAGCTATTTCTGGTGTACTGCCAGTGACATTATTGATTTTATAGTAAGGATTTTCATACATACCTGTTTAATATGAGCAGGTATTACCGAGGCACTAAACACCCTAAAGCATGTTAGCTATTGAATCAGCTGAGGAATTAGTTCAAGTAATATGCGATCTACTCTAAGTATATAAAAATTTACAAATCTATACACCACAGCTGAAGGCAGCAAGGAGTTTGATCACCTTATTATCCGAGACCTAGTGCATGAAATAATTTTTCCCTATCTTCTGGGTTTCACGGAGCCATGTATAGCATGGTATAGAACAAGCAAAGTCAGTCCAACAGAGTTTTCCGCAGAGAAAAATAGACTTTAAAAACAGGCTCTAGGGGGATAGGAGAACTCATTTTTGAAAAGCGGACACCCCCAGAGGATGTCGGAGGCTCCTTTTGGTCCCTCAAATCAGTATATAGCACTCAAACACTCATAGCCACGTGCTAATCTGAGCAATTTGATGCAGAATTTGGGTTTCTGTCTATAATTACAGTATATGCAAATCAAGCCCCCCGTGGTAGGCCTATCTGTTTAAGTATCCATTAATCATCCATTTAAGTAATCTATATTAAGTATTAAGGCTTGTTTTAACTTTCACCTCATGGATTTCCTGGAAAGTTGTTTTCTGCTGCACACCCTGAACTATGCTATTGGGTTTTGGTTTTCTTAAGAAGAGAATAAAGGGAGTGGTCTGTAGGCATAAGTGGGAATATTTTAGAGATAATTTACACTAATGAAGCATCCCTGAAAATTTAATTTATGCAACCATCTGGTTAATTCTTTGACAGTAACATTCAAAATAAGCAGCTTGTCATACTGACACAGCCTGTTATCGCTTCTGTTATTACTACATATAATTTAAAACTAAATTTCTTTTTCTAATGTGTAAACAGGTATTCCTTTCAGTGAATATAATTTTAAAACTCTGTTGACCATCGATGTATCTGGCATATACAGCTGTGCTTATCTTTTGTGTTACAGCAGGGTGTTTTAGCTGCTGGATGTTCACACATTGGTTCTGTTGTGAACAATACCAGTGTCAATAATCTCATGCCTCACACAGTTGCATGCAACATCTTGAGAAATTAGCTTTCCAAAACTATTACAGTAACAACTGTTCTTAATTATACAGTACAGAATATTGGGTAAGTCTATATGTCTATTGAAGTCAACTTCAGATTTTCAAAATTATGCAAGTACATACCTCTTAGCAGCACTTGCTAATTTGGGGCCAAATTATGAAAAACACTACAATGGTAGTTTTGAATCTTGTAATTTGTGTATTATGCTCTTTGTGTTACTAAGCAAAAAGTGTTTATCTAGTTGTTTGAAAACCTAAAAGAAAGCTTAAAGTTGGAAAGGAAAATGTCAGTTTATGTCCTTTGAGAAAGCTTTATCTAAAAACAAACCAGAGGTCTTACTTACCTCGTTTCTTGCACTGAATTGAAGTTTTTTACTGTGTGGGATGGAGAAGTTTTTCAGTGTTTGTGTTAAGAAAAAAAAGCATTAGGGGTGTTAGTTTAGAACCTTATAAACTGTGTATCCCTCTCTTGCAGCAGTTTTAAATATATTTTTGATCCAGAAAGGAAAAGAGATTAAAAACACTAGTAAAGAATTCTTTCATTTTCATGAGCCTCCCCAGTCAGATCTGTTTGTATATGGGAATATAAAAGTGTTAAGACTTGAAAAACGGACACAGTAAGTCATTTGTAATCACTATCACATCACTTCAAGCTGAGCTGGGAAAAGAACTAGCAAGTATTTTACACATGGAAGGACTTTGGTATCTTGTTCTAATATGAAAATTAAAAAATGGCAAATAGAAGACAAAGGTCTAGTAGAGCAGGCATTTCAAAGAATCAAGTATTGTAATTTTTGAACCACAGAGAAATTTTAATGAGTGTAAAATTGCTCTAACTGTAATTTTTAGGGCACTACAGAGATACAGACTTCCTTGGCACTTATGGGATTTTCAGCGGTAATCTAGAAATGTGTATTTGTAGGCCTCAAAGAATTTTAAAGAGCTTTCACTTTATGTCATAAAGCATTAGTGAGTACAAAAGGCAATCTTTGTACAGCTATTACCAACCAGTTGCCCATAAGCACCCATTTGAGAATTTGAAGACTGATGTTGTGATGTCTTCTTCAAAGGAGAAACTATTAAAAAAAAACAAACATTGGCTCTATTTTTACATAAATCCACTAAACTTCATTTTTTTTGGCATTTAGCTAGAGAACCACTCTGCTGTACAGAACACACTGACTTCTAGCAAGTTACTTACAGGATTTCTGACATCTGGGAGGGAAATCCACAGTGGCAAAACAATGGGAAATACAATAAGGTAGGTGAACTGCTTGCGTGGGGTGTCAGGCCAGGCCAAGCTGAGAGGCTGCTCCTCATCCTCTTCATCCTGTAAGAAAAGCCACACTGAGAACAATATTCAAGTGGAGGAATGAGGTTAGGGAGTCTTTAAAGAAGAATCCTGAGGACTGTGTTGTGTTTTGGTGGGAATCCATGGGGTCTGAAAACATGGCATTAGCACCATACCTACCTAACAACATTAGCTAGGACACAGTAAAAAAATCTGGGGGCACACAGTATGGTATCCCTGGAGTGCAGCTGTCTGAGGACATCTGTTTGCAGCTGTGCTGACACTGATGCTGGTCCCTTGAGGTGCTGTGCCTTCATCCTGGAGGGGAACCCTGTGCCTCTCATATTTCTCACAGGCTCTCCCTTGGAATTCAGACTACACTAGTCAGGGATTAAAACAGGTCTGGATAAAGCTACTGATAAAATGTCACCATATGTTGGTGTTGGTCATAAAATTGTCTACTTGTTGGTAATTCTTAATTATTACGCTTAATTATTCCATGGTTATTAACTCCTGAATTGTTCAACTACTCAGCTAGCTGAACTGATCAGTACCTCCTGAACCAAGCCCAAGTCTTAGCTCAGGCTCTTCCACCATGACTGTATCACCTGACACTGATAGACTGGAAGCAAACTCCTACTTTCCTCTTAAAACATTGACAGGCAGCAGTTACATTGACAGTTATGTGTTGATGTTAACAGCAGATAACTTTTTGTTAACCCTTATACTATACTTCTTAATCCTCTTGTGAAACTCCAAAGTTGTGTGACTGCAAGATGACACTGAAGTGTCATAATAGGTATCCTTATTAAAAGATGTTTTGAATGTACGTAGGCACAACTTCTCACTCTTCACAGGCTACTCCAGAGGCTCCTGAGCATCTCTTAAGAGGCTACCTTTTTCCTTTAGCTTTCAGCTTTTTACCAAAGGAGGAGGATGATCTGTATTTCAGTTCTGCAAATGTTGAAGCCTAACCTCTGGGGGACTGAAGAAGTTTGTGGGGCTACTTCCAAAAACCAAATCCATTTCTCTCCCATTGTGGCAGGAAAATCAATCTGAAATGGATGCTCAGCTTTGAAATATGATGACTGAGGTAAAATCTCAGAAAAAAAGGACCAATTGAAGGGTTGCCTAGGTAACTCTTTCTGAGTGGCCTGCATATAATTCAAGTAGTGGACTCAGCTGGAATAAAGATCCGTAAATGAGTGGTTCATAAACAGAACTGTTACAAAGTACTTCCTGAATTGCCATCTTTAAAGATTAGCCATGATTAACAGCTGTACTTTATCAAAACAAAAGCTTTACATTAGTCTGAGTCTGCACACAAGTCTGCAAAATGTATAGAAATTAATACTTAAGCTGGTCCGTGTGGAACTGTACCAGCATGCAGCTCTTTCCACACAGTCAATGGATGTGGCTGTGGCAATGGAGCACAAAGAATTACAAATGGAGATCTGCCAGATGTCTCCTGAGAAACCTTGCTCCATCTGAGACCTTTTAACATTCATGTTGTGCTGCTCTCCCCAGGAGAGTTATCCCCAAAACATAAGGCCAAGCCTGAGTCCACAGTGCTGTAGGGCAAACTTAGTCTCACTGGTTTAACTCCCGCATGAATTACAGGTGCTACAGACTGGATCTCCATTTCTTATTTCAGAATCTGGAAATCAGCACCCTTCTTTTCAAATGCTGACCTTACAAAAATAAGTGGAAGTAAGGAAGCTTAATGTATTTGCAAATCTAGCTTCTATGGATTTCAAAACAAGGGCCTACTAGTATCTTGCTTTGAGAGACAGTCAGACGTGGGCACTCGGGGAAGAAGTACTGGAATGTGGTATATATTTTCATTTTCAACAAATTAAAGGTTTAGGCAGAAGGTGCTTTAGACCTTCATATTAATAGCCATTAATATGTTTCTCTGAAATTCTCATTAGCTGTCATAATTCTTTCCATTCTTTATTACTCTATCCTTGTTTTTTCCTGGTTGTGCTCAGTACTGCTTTTTGTTACATACACATTTGAAGCATGTATACTCATATCCTAGTGCAGAATTAATCAGTAGTGATAACCAAATTAATTCTGGGGAATGCTCCCTTTGCATATTCTACCAGGTTTAGTAGGGTACCTCTTTAAACATAAAAAAATACAGTTATAAATATATAATTAATATATGATAAAAATATAGTTACGCTGGAGAACTGAGATTAGAAGTGTTGTTTAGCCCTGTGCTCTCTTTTAAACCTCCGTAAAAAATATTATTTTCTTTTAAACCAATCTGTTTATATTCATAACTTCTTGCTACTTCAAAAATTCTATGTCACTCATTACAAACAATGAAAAAGGTGCCAAATCTCTAGACCCTCCATCTTTCTCAAGTTCTTTATCCAAGGGCATCTACCTAATACTTGTCTATAATCCACAGAAGATATTTCTTACTGGTTTGCTCTGACAAGTTTTCCGAATCTTCCAAGAAAAGTTTTCCACATGTAGGAAATTATATTGTGTTTCACATTATAAGAACAATAGAAACATATGGTGGCATTTCATCAATAACTGTTCTGTTTATAAACAGCAGCTTGTATCAAACTCCATCTGCCAAAGTCAAAATGTAGTCACTGCTTCTAGCAAACATCATAAAATCATTGTCTCCATGGATGCTTATGCTTGTATTAGCTTATGAAAAACATTTGCTTTTCTGGCACAACATCAAACTACCCTGCTATACTTTTTTCCTGACAGTAAGGCAAAATGGAAAACAAATAAAATGAACCACAAATTTCTCTGAAATACTCAATAGGCCACTATTTACCAACAAGTCCATATGGTATAACAGCTATAGCATATGAATTATAAATATGAGGCTTATTCTGTTAGCCCAACTAAACTGAAAAGCTGAACTATGAATTCTCATGTTTCTGCATTTCTTGTGCATTTTGACTTCTGATATCATTAAACAATACAGAGATACCATTACAACTCCAGAAGAAAGAACACTGCAGAGAAGAACTATTTGCAATTCAATTTGCTTTTGTATAGACATTGTACCACCGATAAGTAGCCCATTTCTTTATTTGCTTGATAGTGCTGCAAAAGACTGTTAAGCTCTATTTTTTTTTTTAATTATTCTGGGAAGTGAAGAGCTCTGCCCAACTACTCACAAAAGCAAATCAAGGAAAATTATGATATCTCAGAATGTTAACTGTCTCAGAGCTAATTGCTGATTCTCAGAATTGAGATTATTTTTCTAGAATAGCAAATCTACTTTAATTTATTTCACTAGAAAGGCAGAGGACAAAGGCAACTGGCACTGTACTGCAACTTACAGAACAGTGTCAAGTTTCTGCTTTTAGATTACTAAAAGAGGAATTAGTTTATTATTTTAGTTCATTATTTAGTTCATTATTAGTTTATTATGTATTGGATTATTGGATTGCTCATTTATCTTCTCCTACCTGTCATTTGGGAAAAAAAAATTTGTAAAAGAAGGTGAGTTACTAAGCTAGTAGAGCAATGGGGTAAGTAAGAGAAAAAACAATGTTTTTCCTCATGAACTCTTTAGTAGAATTCAAGCAGGGAATATAAGTAAATTCCTGAGGTTTCACAATGCATTGTGCATGTATGAATACTCTTCTTAGGGTGGGTAGTTTACATGAATCTACTCTGCAGTGTGAAATGTCTCAAAAAAGCCACTTTTTGCCTCTTGGGGTCTTGTACAAATACCTGAAAGCACAGCTCCTGGAGCTGATTTGCAGCTTTTTATGCCCATGTTAGTAGCAGAGATTTCACAAGAAATACTCTGAATTGAATAGTCAAAACTGCAGTCAGCTCACCAAGAGAAGCAAGCAGCTATAGTGTGATGTAGATAGATCTAAAGAATAAGCCTTCATGCCATTTTTACTGTCCTAGTTTTCGAGTAAGTCAGACTGGTGTAAAGCAGAAAAAATGTAGACTAGGCAACTGAGAAGCCTTGGGAAAATAAAGATTGATCCCTTTTGATGTCATTGTCCCTCTCATTAAGTTACAAAGAGCAAACAAGATGCAGGAATTTACTTTGGTTTGAATGTGGCAACTGAAAAAAGGTTTAGGCTTTGAAAAATGTATTTTTAGTGATCAATCAAACAAATACCAGGCATGCTGAAATATATCATGGCCTTACAGCAAAGGCTGGTCTGATCTCTTCTGCCCTCTCTCTGCAAAATAGAAATGTTTAGTATAGTCCAGAATCATGGCCTGGGACAACAAACACAGCACTACTACTGAGATTCACATCGTGCTAATTTGGTGTAAATGGAATGAGTACATTGGGAAAGGGGAGATTCATCCATCCCCACCATGGCCTCTGTCCTGAAGCTCAGAGCACCTTCCTGCTCCGCTGTGATGGGGAAGGCAAAGCAAGCTTTGCCACACTGTTGCTCATGTAAGCAGGTTATATAAAACAAAACCAATACAGCATTAGTGGCATTTTCCTAAAACACACAAGTTGCCTTACTATTCTCATGGAAAAGTTATCTCTAATACAATTGGCATGTAAATGTTTTACAGTGGGGTTTCCATGGAAACAGGTAAAAGTGTGCGCATGTGTGTATGCGTGTGTGTGCATGCGCGTGTGTGTAGGTGGGAGGAAAAGGTGTTCAGATTGGAAGCTATTTTGGGGAAAGCCATAGGTTAAAATGACTATGACTGAACACAATCAAATGCTTGTGAAGAATGTGGCGGGGGAGAGGGCAAGGAGACAATTGGACTTCTCAGAAGCATAATTTCTTTGAAGGGCACTCTATAAAGCATTTAATGAGATACTGTCAGTGTCCTTTCAGTTTTCTTTCATTTTCTTATACATGCTTAACACCATTCTATGAAGTTTTATATAAGTCTTCTCCCTTGTGGCAACCTGGTGAAGGTTAAGAGACTGAATGCTGAAAGTAGAACAAAATCCTTGAGGAAGATGCATTATCCAGCAGGAGGGAAAGCAATTTGGGGCTGCAAATGAAGCAGGAACATCTTATAGACTGTATGATGGGATAAGGTATTACCTGCAGTGCTGCTTAGGGGCTTAGGGAAGAAGACCACAGCTGTCTGTCATCTGGAGGATTCCAGTTTTATCAAAGTGAGGATTTGCTGCTGCTCACGGTGGAAGCAGTATCTTATGAGTCTTACTGTCTGGGACAATTGATTTGTTGGGAATCTTTTCTGAAAAGCCTCGTTGAATTTCTGCAAGCAGCATCAGGGCAGTGCTGATCTTGTTGCCCAAGGTCTTGAAAAGTGGCTTGCTGGGCCACTTGGATCCTCACAAGTCTATGGGTCCAGATGGGATCCACCCCAGGGTGGTGAGGGAGCTGGCAGAAGAGCTCACCAAGATGCTCTCCATCATTTACCAACAGTCCTGGCTCACTGTGGACATCCCAGATGATTGAAAGTTGATGAATGTCACAGCAATCCACAAAAAGGGATGAAAGGAGGACCCAGGAAACTCCAGGCCTGTCAGCCTGACCTCTGTGCCTGGCAGGGTCATGGAGCAGATCATCCTGGGGTCAGTCACACAGCACCTACAGGATGGACAGGGGATCAGACCCAGCCAGTTTAGGAAGGGCAGGTCCTGTCTGACCAACCTGATCTCCTTTTATGATCTGGTGACCCGCCTGGTGGATGAGGGGAAGGCTGTGGATGGAGTCTGCCTGGACTTCAACAAGGCCTTTGACACCATCTCCCACAGCATTCTCCTGGAAAAGCTGTCAGCCCAGGGCTGAGACAGGAGCACTCTGTGTGGGGTTAGGAACTGCTGGAGGCCCCCAGAGAGTGGTGCTGAACGGTGCTGATCCAATTGGCAGCCGCTCACCTGTGGTGTCCCCCAGGGATCAGTGCTGGGCCCAGTTCTGTTCAATATCTTCACTGATGATTTAGATGAGGGGATTGAGTCCATCATCAGCAAATTCACAGATGACACTAAGTTGGGAGGAGTGTGGATCTGCTGGAAGGCAGGAGGGCTCTGCAGAGGGACCTGGACAGACTGGAGAGTTGGGATGATTCCAATGGGATGAGGTTCAACACGGCCAAGTGCCAGGTCCTACACTTTGGCGACAACAACCCCATGGGAAGCTCCAGGCTGGGCACAGAGTGGCTGAGAGCAGCCAGGCAGAAAGGGACCTGGGAGTCTGGATTGACAGGAAGCTGAACATGAGCCAGCAGTGTGCCCAGGTGGCCAAGAAGGCCAATGGCATCCTGGCCTGTATCAGGAACAGCGTGGCCAGCAGGTCCAAGGAAGGGATTCTGTCCCTGTACTCAGCACTGGTGAGGCCACAGCTTGAGTCCTGTGTCCAGTTCTGGGCCCTTCAATTCAGGAAGGAGATTGAGGTGCTGGAGCAGGTCCAGAGAAGAGCAAGGAGGCTGTGAAGGGATCCAGCACAAGTCCTGTGTGGAGGGGCTGAGGGAGCTGGGGGTGTTCAGCCTGGAGAAGAGGAGGCTCAGGGGAGACCTCATCACTCTCTACAACTCCCTGAAAGGAGGTGGGAGCCAGGGGGAGGTCGGTCTCTTCTCCCAGGCAGCTATTGGTAAGACAAGAGGGCATGGTCTTAAGTTGTGCCAGGGGAGGTTTAGGCTGGATATTAGGAAAAAGTTCTTTACAGAGAGGGTGATCAGGCATTGGAATGGGCTGCCCAGGGAGGTGGTGGATTCTCCATCCCTGGAGGTTTTTAAGAAGAGACTGATGTGGCACTCAGTGCCATGGTCTGAGAACCACAGTGGGAGTGGATCAAGGGTTGGACTTGATGATCTCAGAGGTGCCTCCTAAACTGGCTGATTCTGTGATTCTGTAAATCTTTTTCTAAATTGTCAGGGCTTTTAATTAGACCACTGCTGTGCATTTCTTTAACCTCCTTTTTATCTTTCTGGTTAATGTCTGTAATCACTTTAATCACTTTAAAGCAAAGAGGGCAAGCTGATGTTTCCTGGAGGAGTGTAGAGTCAGAATGGAGTTAAGGGCCCAGGGAAAAAAGGAAAAGCAAGGCAGTACAGGATGGAAGGGACAATTAAAGAAACTGGAAGAAAAAGAAAAAAGAAAAGAGAAAAAAGAAAAAAGAAAAAGGAAAAAGGAAATGAAGTGAAATTCACTTAATTCATGAGTGAAACCTTGTGAAAGTCATTCAATTACAGTGTCTTTCCCTCTCCTTTGAAGCATTTCAACCTTGTGCAACCTTGGAAAAGAAGGAAAGGAGGAAAGAATTGGAAGAAAGGAGTTTTGAATCATACGGATGACCAAAATAACCATGAAGAAATCAGGAGAGGCATAGAGAAACCCAAATAATAGTAGTTGGAGTATTATGCTTTTTTAAAAAAGAAGTTTAAATTGCAAATGCAGGAAAATTAAAACAGAACTTAAAAACTATTTTTCCCATTTTCTTGCAATCTTAGCCTGAGAACTTCTTTGCACAAAGATCCTTTTGTCAGCATCATACTTTTAAATGAATATGTGTTTTATAAGTAAGATGGATTTATTTGCATATTCTCTTTCTACTAGTGGGTAACTTAATTTTAATGTACCTATTTTCATACAATTCTAACTCCAGTACAGAATTCTATATTACTGAAATGCTTGTGTCTAGACCCAGGCACCATAATCTTCACCACTGAAAAGTAAGAAAAACCATGAATATGACTATGCTTGTTTTGAAAGAGGGAAAAGCATAAAGATAATAGTGAAACTTGACAGTCACAGAATCAGAAATTTTTTTGCTTGGAAAGGACCTTAAAGATCATCTGGTTCCAGCCTCCTCACGTGGAGGGCAGGGACACCTCCAATTAGACCAGGTTGCTCAAAGCCCCATCCAACCTGGCCTTGAACGCTTCCAGGGAGTGGGCAGCCACAATCTCTCTGGAGGAAAAAGAATTAAATCCCTGTGCAAGTTTTCTATATTCTGACTGCAAAAATGTTTTACAAATATTTGATGGCCTGCTTTGTGAATACACTTATGGCCTTGCTCACAATTTTCAGGACAACATTTTTCCTCCCAATAACCTATTTGGAGGTTGGTTCCTCAAGATGGACAATGTCCCTAATTTTCTCAGTTCTAAATTGTCATCACTGGGAAACAGAGACACTATCAGTAAGTTTTCTTTGGGCAGTTTCTGAACAGTGCTTAGATATCACAAAACTTTGTCTTTGGACATGCGCAAGCAGAAAATTGGAGAGAAGCAATGTCATTCTGACATTATTATTCTGAGAAATTCTGACACTACAGTACTTCCTTCTGCATCACACAAAAGAAAAATAATCAAAAAAATCAAGCCAATCAAGATTGAATTATACTCATGGAGCAGAAGAAAATTATGTTCTCAGTGTAAAATGGAGAATAATTGTCCACAAAAATACCAAAATTCAAGCATATTTGTAGATCAGACCTGAGCTGTAATGAATTTATTCTTGTCCCTGAGCTTCAATGAGTGATTTTTTTAAAGAGAAGAAATGACTGATGAATACTGTCTGTCATACTATCCTGTGCCTGCAGTTAGAACTGATAATCATTGTCTCTGAAGCTACACTATTTCCAAGGGTTATGTGGTGTCTGCATAAAGTTTGGAAAAGCTAGAAAGAAAGTGGGGGAAGGCAATGAACAAATTTCCCCTCTTCAAATTCTAATCTTCATCAGAGAAGAAGGACACATGAATGCTGTGTGATTCAGTCATTACCTACACTTCCATAAATCAGGAGAAATCCTATCAGTGTCCATGAATGCAATGTACAAGGGAGAAGGAAACTGAGCAGCCCAGTGTTAGTGTCAGGGTGATGCCACAGCTTGGGCAGGTCTATCAGGAAGCTGTGCACAGAAAGCCAGGCAATATGTTGAGGAAGGGTCCCAGTACAGTATGAAGTAGGCAGAGAATCCTCACAGGGAAGTAGGATCCTAAGTATCATAGAGATATGAGATATCATATTTTTCACATGGATGAGTGAATGGTTTCATTACAACATTTCAAAAATTTGAATACACACTTTTTAATTGTGCTTTTATATAGGTTGCAGCATATCAATAATGAAAGCAGTCTGAGATAGCAGCATCTGTCAGGTTATCACTGGAGAAGACAAAATTAGAAATCCCAATGGTGAGGAACCCAGCATGGGCCATCTCAAATTATCGGATTGCTATTTTTTATTGTGACAGCAGACCTCCAAAATCCTTTCCTTCAGACTGATGGAGCTAAATCTGCAGAATCACTCCTCCATCAGCTACAAACTGCTCTGCTTGATTAATTTTGTAATTTCACTAAGGATAAATGATGTATCCCACCTCTGATACAGCATAAGAATTTTTCAGAATGCCCTTATTAACATATTAGTTATAAAATTTACATAACAACATTATAATAACATTATGTTAGAAATTAACATAAAAGTTCCAAACCCTTCCTCAGTGAAAGTTTAAAATGTCTAAAGGGAGATGAAAGCAAGGCATTGCTAAGTAATGTACTCCTGAAATAATTTTTCCTCCTTGCCATGCAGTTGCTTGAAATGGAAACCATTGTCTTGAGTAATGAGGCTGCTTGACATAGTGGATTTCTGAAAATCTCAGAAACTACTTCGTTACAGTCTAGAATGATAGCATGTGGACATTGCAGTGAGATGCAATTGCCTAGGATTGCTTTTCCCTCATTGTTTTCACTGAACAACCTCACCTGAAAAAAAAAATCTTACACCGAAAGATCAGTTTCCTTATTAAACTACTGAGCTCTATGAAGAGTCCATTGTAATTTTCATATAGCCTACAGGCTGATTTAAGTACACACTAACAGGTTACACCAGGCTATGTCATCCCTTACTGACCTCTGAGAACATAAGTCTAAAAGTTGTTCTTATCTGGATTTTGTTGGGTTTTGTTTTGGCTGAAGTTAAAAAAATTGTCAAAAGTATTTCACTGCAGTGGTGAGGTTGGACTCTCAGAACAGGATCCAAACGGAACTTAAAATTTATCTTTCTAACCTTAGAATCATATAATCATAGAATCCTTGGGGTTGGAAGGGACCTCGAAAGATCATCTAGTCCAACCCCCCCTGCCAGAGCAGGGCCACCTAGAGTACATCACATAGGAACGTGTCCAGACGGGTTTTGAATGTCTCCAGTGAAGGAGACTCCACGACCCCCCTGGGCAGCCTGTTCCAGGGCTCTGTCACCCTTACAGTAAAAAAATTTTTTCGAATATTCAACTTGAACCTCCTATGCTCCAATTTACACCCATTACCCCTTGTCCTATCACTGGTCACAACTGAGAAAAGCCTAACTCCATCTCCCTGACACTCACCCCTTACATATTTGAAAACATTGATGAGGTCACCCCTCAGTCTCCTTTTCTGCAAACTAAAGAGACTCAGCTCCCTCAGCCTTTCCTCATAAGGAAGATGGTCCACTCCCTTAATCATCTTAGTAGCTCTGTGCTGGACTCTTTCAAGCACTTCCCTGTCCTTCTTGAACTGAGGGGCCCAGAACTGGACACAATACTCCAGGTGCGGCCTCACCAATGCAGAATAGAGGGGGAGGAGAACCTCTCTTGACCTACTAACCACACCCTTTCTAATGCACCCCAGGATGCCATTGGCCTTCTTGGCCACAAGGGCACATTGCTGGCTCATGGTCATCCTCTTGTCTACCAGGACCCCCAGGTCTCTTTCACCTACACTGCTCTCCAGCAGGTCAGCCCCTAACCTATACTGGGACATCGTGTTGTTCTTCCCCAAATGCAAAACTCTACACTTCCCCTTGTTGAATTTCATCATGTTTCTCTCTGCCCAACTCTCCAGCCTGTCTAAGTCTCTCTGAATGGCAGCACAGCCTTCTGGTGTGTCAACCACTCCTCCCAGCTTAGTGTCATCAGCAAACTTGCTGAGGGTACATTCTATACCCTCATCCAAGTCGTTGATGAAGATATTGAACAACACCGGTCCCAGTACCGACCCCTGAGGGACTCACACACCTCCAACTAGTGTGAGGTGTGTCACACTAGTCACACACCTCCAACCAGATTCTGCCCCATTGACTACAACTCTCTGACTCCTTCCTTTCAACCAGTTCCTGATCCACCTCACTACCTGATCACCAAACCCATACTTGATCAACTTATCTACAAGGATGCTGTGAGAGACGGTGTCAAATGCTTTACTGAAATCAAGATAAACCACATCTACCGCTCTTCCATCATCTATCCACCTAGTAATTTCCTCATAGAAGGCTATGAGGTTAGTCAAACATGATTTACCCTTGATAAAACCATGCTGACTGCTCTTGATGACCCCCATGTCCTTGATATGCCTGGAGATAGTGACAAGAACAAGTTGTTCCATCACCTTTCCAGGGATGGAGGTGAGGCTGACAGGTCTATAGTTACCCGGGTCCTCCTTCTTGCCCTTCTTGTAGACTGGAGTGACATGAGTGAATGCTGAGTGTTTCAGTATGGTCCTGAGAATTTTTGTCACACAGATTTTACTCATCTCATTTCTGTAAGAGTAATGCTTTGCTGGGATGACAAAGATCTTTAAGTGGCATGTCAGTCTGACACACTTAGTTAACTGCTAACTTAGATTAACAGAAAAAGTAATTTAATGTTCTACTATGCTCTCCTTTGCATGGGAGAGTCATTATAGTTACCTATCATTCAGGATACCAAGAACTATCCATAACTTTTAGACTCTTGATTCTTATTCTCAATTTCTATTCCCAGGGACCAAAATTATCTGCAAAAAGTAAAAAAGTAAAGCTATCTGCCAGTATTTATTGCACTAACACACCAGCTGGCCAAAATAATCTTGTAATTTTCCACCTTCAGCTAAATAAAGACAATAGAACACTTCCTAAAAACGTACGTGACTACACATTGCAGGTTTTTTTCCAGACTCGCAGGAAAAAAAAGGATAAACTTTCCCTGTTGCAAGCATGTTTCAGTACAAATTATATTCCTAGTGAGGGATAATTGTGTTCAGGATGCAGCAGTCAGACACAAACACACTCCATTACTCACACACCTGATTTTTGTTATGGCTTGCAAAGCCTTTCATAGAAAGAACTGCACCTATAGTGGTATTGCTCTGTTCATGAAGGCAATCAGAGGACCTTGAATTCAGACTTACAATTTTGTTAAATGATAAATAAGGGAAAGCAACTAAAATACCAAAACTTAAACCTGGGACAATTCAAAACAAAACATGGCTACTACCCTTTTTTTGCATGATTTTGCTGTATGTAAATGTAACAAAGTTCATCCCACTTTTAATACAGAGTAGTCCATGTTATGGTATAGACCTTGCAGTAACTTTATTGTGGCAATACAGCCTAAGGAGTATACTAAGAAGTAAACTGTACAAATAAAACCATTATAAAAGCTACTGAATCAAGGATTATTTTTAACAAGACTTTCTCTCTTTCAGGTTTTGCTGTCTCAGTCTAAAGGAGCAGTGCCCAGGTTTAGCAAAATTGATTCAGCAGCATTTTTCCTCTTATTTGCCTACTTGGGGTGCAGGTGGTGTAATAAAAAATTGAAAGACATTTTAAAAAGGTCTGGAAGTGCCAAATTTTGCAGTCAAATACTCTTGAGATTTACAATTTATTTAGGGAAAAAGCTAGCTCAACCATATAGCTATTTCCGTAGCCATTGTACGAATTAGACACAGTTATGCACTTACTCATTATCTACAAAAGGTGTATGTTAAAATACTCTAAAGTGTTTAATTACTTCTTTTGCAGATTTTAACCATCTGCAATAAGAGTCAAAGAAACATTTTTTTAGTACAACCCACTCAGCTTAATTTGTTGTTTGTCTCAAGATAACAGAAGGCAGGATGAAGACGTCTGTGTGCAGCTCCTCTTTTATAACTATTTCTAACTATCCCAGAAAGCACAAAATGACAGGTTATCCTCTTAAGAATACAGGTTTTGTGCAGTGGTGATAATCAGACAAGAAATTTCCATTAGCTGCATTAAAGGCTGTCAAAACATTATCTGATATATTAAAATACATTTTATAAAAGAACACATTTACATCTACCCTCTTACCTTAAGCTGAAGGGCAGACGAGCTTTAATATATAGCAAACTAGACTTGGGTTTTGTTTGTGAATGAAGACTAAGTATATTGTAGACAATTCATATTAGCAGCTTCTTCTTATTAAGATGTATACGATCAGTGAAATGCACAATCAAGCATATAATATATTTACCAGTATAAATATCAAAAGAAGAATGAAAAAGGTATTAACCTCTTCATCAACGTTGTGGGCGATTCCATTCTGCACTGGTCCTGAATCAGCTGGTGGTGTTACTGCAACTTCCACTTTTGCACTTTTTTCTTTGGCATCATCCATAAATCAGAGTAGAAAACAACAGAAGGAATATTAAGAACAAATCTATTGTTGAAAATGCTTTAACTTATTTGGTCTGTGTAAATGGTCAAATAGTGAATGTCAACCAACATCTGCCTTAAAAAGAGAGAGACGAAATTTCTTTCTTCATCTGACAAATATACATTTTGAATTACATTCTTCTGAGTGGTGAGCTCTTGTGCACAGAAGTAAACACAGAAGTCTATGGAGATACTTCCAAAGTAAAATAAACAAGATCACAGTCATAGTAGAGTGACAGACTGTGCAATTATTTCAGTGCTTGTGTGCTGTCTCTTAAACCCCCTAACCAGCATTGTTCTTTATTATCAGTGTCTCACTTGATTGCTTGATTCTGGAAGCAAATAGCATCTACACAGAGCACAAGGTCAGAAAAAGGGTCAACTGATGAGATCATTCATCTTTTATCAGATATATTTGTATCTTATTTTCTAATGCAGAAACATGCCAAGGTAAAGTAGAAAAACAGGACATAATATGTATTTCCTTTTTCTGTAGGAACTTATAAACTGAAATGCAAATTCTTGTCTTTAATGGAAAACCATAATAGGGTAATTTTGCACAATTAGCATAAATGGGCCTAAACATCTCTCAGCAACTCACAGATAGAAAAGTCAAATCTGAAATATGAAGGCTGTTTCTTTTTGTGACAAAGATGATACCACATAAAACACAGATTCTCCTAGAGCAGCTCAATAAACTAATTAAAATTTCACATACAAACTGTGAGTAAATTTTTTCTTTCTACTTCTATCACTTTAACACATACAAAATCAGGATTGCTACTTTGTCTTCAACACTTTCAGGAGGCTTTCTAGGTGCCTTAACTAACTTTCGCTTTTTGCACTTAATTCCTGTCCTCTGGATAATTTTCAGACTCTCTTGTATGGGGAATCACAATATTTTTACTAAGAAAGCAAAAGTGAAGTAGAAGGAAAAATAAGTCTCTAAATTTTTTCAAACAAACAGTGAAAGGAACAGGTGATAAATCTGCACTGCTGCACTCACCATGATTAGCAGCTCCATTTTGTCTTTCACTGTCTTCAACCTGGCACTTCTTTTTGGCAATCTTATGCAGAATTGAAGCTCTTTCCTTGAACTTTCCTAAAAGAAAGTAATGTAATTATAAAAATTAAAATTACGCTTTTATGAGAAACAAAGTTTCTTTTCCATAGATAGGCTCCATGAATCAGTACTGATGGTCCATTTCCATCCCCTTTCAGGCAGAAAACTTGTTATAAAATGCTATATGATGTTCTTATTTATACCTCTTTTTTGTTGAAAAGAATTTCTGGTCTGGGAACTCATCAATAATTACAACAAGAAATTGAAAACAAAAGATATTCTTTTTCTTCAGAAGCAAACAGTAAAGTTCCACCTATAAAAGTGCTTAGGATTTCAGCCTAAATAGAAGATGAGCACAAATAAATAAAGATACTATAAACAAACAAATATTTTCAACTCTCAATTGATAGTACAAGAACACATAATTTCAAATGAACACACGTATTTCATCATGGGGACTGTAGTCACCTTTGTGACTTTCACAGGTACCTCAGAAAGAGAAGAAATCTCCAGAATATATGATTTCCATACCAGCTTCTCAAAGGTAAAGTTTCTTCTCAACCTGGAAGGTGCCTTTTGTCTCCTGTGATGTTAACCATGCAGCTAATCATCTATACCATATCCAGTGCAGCTCATTCTATCCTAAGAGACGCCGCAGGTCTTGTCACTGTTTATTGACCACTAAGTCCAAATAACATATTCAGCGTGCAAGTCAGTGTCAAAGACAGCAAATAATAAGTGAAATTAACTTAATCTGTCCTCTGCATTTGCTGATTTTCCTATATAAAGACTCTTTGGACAGCTTATGACCATCTATGTTGAGTAGAAAGATAATTTTCTGTCCCTATTGTTACCCTCATTGCTATTGCCCTTTATTATTTTTTTTTCTTAATATTTTTTAAAAGTAAAACGGGTACAGTGTGCTTCCAATTAATGCCATTACAGGGACCGAGACTGTTTTAATTCTTCACTTCCACTGAAAATTTCTGGTGTCCCAGAGGCAAAAACATCATACTCTTAAGACCAGATATTTCAGTGGAATCACATAACTGATTAGCAGTGGGAAGTAACAATGAGAAGTCACAAATTAACTCAAGTCAGTTGGATAACAGAGTTACTGTTTCTTATCTAAAATAAAAGAGACAGGAGAATAAATCTTTAGTCAAGAAAGTAGTCTTCTCTTCCCTTCTCACAAATGGGAGCTTTAAACCCCTGCATCATCAGTTTTGTATGTGGAGGAGCATTTGCACAGTCCACAGAGACTAGCAGCTACCATTTGCTGAAAAGAGCAATTAATGTCAACAGCAAATCACTTGGAAGGTAATACCACAAAGATTTAATATGCATTTCTGTCTCTACAGCAGTCCATACCTTTTCAGAAACACATCGTACTCCAAAAAGTCATTAGCTATTCCCAATATATTGCAAAGATTATCGTTTTGGGTACATGGAACCTAGAGTAAAATTGTCTGCAGAGGAATATCTCAGAGTAGAACATAATCATAAAATAGCAAGCCATCTCATTATTTCAGTGCTCAGGGTGAGTGCCAGCTTTTAGTTAGAAGAAGAAAAGAGTTAAAGAAAGAAAAAGAGATATCAAGAGAAACATAGTTGCTCGGTATATCAGATTAAGACAAAATAAAAATGGAGGAAAAAAATGTAAATCAAATTTCCAAATGTTTTAAGCTGAAAGTATCAAGTCTGTTCCTATGCTTCAGAGTTTGGTTTGTGATGCTCCTAATACACAGATGCATTTTTTGCAAGTAATGCAAATGATGCAACTGAGATATTTTCTGAGAAATACATGTCCCTGCCATCCTCATCTTTATCTATTCCAGGAGCACCTTTTAATCTAGCTTCAATTCAAAGAGGTTCATTAAAGTGATTCAGAATTCTATAGAGATAGCCTAGGCTTTTGTTTGAGAGCATTTGGAAATATTTAGGTTTTTTTATTAGTGTAACTCGAGCCATTATTGCACTGAAAATGTCTCTGCAGGTATCCACACTGGTTTAGGTTAGCTTAATTGAAGTTGTTTCCAACTTTTTTTTCATATTCCCAATATCTTCCTTCTTCCTAGGATAAGGATTTCTTACACTGACTTTTAACATTTTAAGTTAGACCACTTTATTCAGGAGCGTGTCCCAGAGTTACAAATGGAAATTAACTTCCGCATTTGAAATGGAAATTGTATTTTGGTTTAGTTTAATTTCTTAGTACAAGCATTGTCCAGCTTACATTGTTTTATATCATTACCTTCCATTAGATTTGCTCAGTGTAGGTAACAGTGTGAGGAAATGTGTAAAAGACATAACATAGAGTACCAAAAGCACAAAACTGAGGAAAGCAGCAGTACCAGCCTGCGTGAAGACAGTGAGATGTCAAAAACCAGCGGAGTTATTCTTCCTCTGTCCCTTTCCTTGACATTTCCTCCTCCAAACCACATCAAAGTTTGTTCAGCAAAGGGGAAGCACAATCACTATGAAAAAGGACCAGCTCAGGATATTTCTGTGTAATTTCACTTTTACAGGAAGACCCTTAGGTACAGATCCTCTCTCATGCCTTTTTTCTCATCTTTAGCTGGGGTTACTGAAACAGTCCATAGGTATTTTATGTTACTATGAGAAGGTAGGAGCTTATGTTTGCACTTCAATATTTGTTAAATATTTCTATCCTAGGTTTGACTACCTAAAGGTAATTTTCACACCACCTGGTATCATGAGAGTTTAGGTAAATAAAAATGATTGATTCCAAGGACCCAAAATAGATAGATTTTTATAGAAAATTCTTGAGTAACCTAGATTTGCTAGACAGATTTGCAGCCCATTTAGTTTACAAAGGGTAGGATAGAAAGAACAGCAGATCATGGTGATTAGAAAAGAAGGTAGCTTAAAACTAAATTGGCTTAATATATGCAAACAAATCTGTATCATATAATATAGATATGTCTTGATCTGTATCAGTACCATCAGTACCTCCAGCTGGCAGAGATTCTCCTGCTTATCAAGGATATCTTAGAAAGCAAATCCTTTGACCATAGTCTAAACTGAAAACTATAGATTCCCTGGGTTAGGAAAGCCCTGAATATGATGGGAAAATAGTTTACCTTCAGAAATTCACTCATTAAAAAAAATTCAAGACTCCACCATTTGTCTAGTCTTCAGTCTCTGATCAAACGCAAATTACTACATCTTCACAGCAACAGCCAACCTTTCATGAGTCTGAAGATGCCAGATCTCTGGCTGTTGAGCAATCTGAACTGCACCTACGAGTCCTGCTTGTGGCCAGTTGTGGAACATACCCAGTGGGTCACAACTGATCAGTTCCATAAAATCTACCTCATGGGCTTTCTCCTTCAACTTTAAAATCCTACAGAAATATCTACTGAGAACATGTGCAGTTTTGTCACATTGTAGGCTGTCAGTGGAGGTTACTTGACAGTTCAAGATTACTATGAGGGTACTCTATTAAGTACATTTTTCCTCCTAGTTGGGCCTGATTAATCTGCAATTAATTTAAAGTCACTTTCAGACCAAAAAGGGGCAAAGAAAACAGTGGATATCAGTTTCTAAGACCTGGAGGACAGTGGTCCTCTGGCCATTATGCTATATCTGATTGTGCATTGTGACCTAACCATCACTTTTTGTCTTTGACTGTTCTGGTGCAGCAATAAGAATAGAAGTTCCTCAGCATCTCCACCAGTGGAATTTCCTGCCTATCTCCACTCTGGGTTTGGGGACCTGTTGACAAGGATGTCATATATTAGAAAAAATTCCATGGCTTTGCAAATGGCTTTATATGTTCCTGTGACTAACTTTCAATTAGAAATGTATTAAAAAATTCTGTCTAAAAAGGCAGAGGAGCAGAATGGATAATCAAGATAAATGTGATGCAGACTGATAGTAATTATACTTTTGAATATACAAACAGAAAGTTTAAGATGCAGAACACTTTGACCTAAATACCACTTCAGGGATCCAGTGTTCTTTATTCCTTTTGTGGAAGACATGAAAATCAATCACAGAATCATAGAATATGAGGTTGGAAGGGACCTGAAGGATCATCTGGTCCAACCCTTCTAATGTTATTGTTTGTACCACATGTGTCAGCACACTGTTGAGCTGAGACTTCAAACTTTCCCAAGTGGAGGCTGGGAGACCATTCCAATGTCTGACTGTCCTCAAAAATGATGATGACAGTTGTATCAGGTAAACTGTATCATAGACTCTTGTCACTGCTCATCCTCCTAAAGACAACAGTTTTCTTTCTTACTTTTGCTACTGGAAGATTTTGGATACTGGATTTTTGCTATTGCTACATTATAGTTTTGGATTATTTATTCATGAGGAGTGCTTTCTGAGATTACATTATTAAGAGCATTACTTCAGGATAGGCACAGTATTAATATACACATATATTGTATGTATCACACTTCTATTGGTATTTTCTCACAAACATCTACATTTAACTTTCAGTGGAGTATTTGTGAATATCAGAAGGCTACTAATGTAGTGACTACTTCTGCAATGGTATATATAAGACTTCAGAAAAAACCCAACCAAGCAAAACCTTAATATAACCAACTTGAAGGTTACAATGAGAAGTTACTTTTGTATCTTGATTTTAATAAGACTGTGATCTGGTGACTGAGATGAGACATACTTCAAAAGCTTTAGCTCCGGTGGCTGTATCTGAATAGCCCGGTTTAATGATTCATTTCAGGTACTTGAAAGGTGTATTTAAGCGACATAGATGCCACTGTTTGCACAGTAAAATCTCCTCCCTGGCCTCTTTTCCTATTTCAGTGCCAATCCTGTGAACCAGATGAGGAATCAGGGCAAAGGAAGATGATGTGGCACAACTTCCCTGTGAGCTGCTGCTCACGCCTGCTACAGAAGAGATCAGCATCTTCCAACAATACACACAAAGATGGAAGGAACTGTTTGCTACAGCCAGACCCACAACAGTACAATTATATTTGAATACCAACAGCAGATGCAGAAAATGGGAAATAGTCAGAAGTCAACACCTTTTTATTTCCCCCTGCCTTGGAGAAACTGATTATGAGTAAGCCATATGATGAAGATTTTCTTATAACCTTTTTAACTTCAGGATTCATCTGAACTAGAAAATAACTGTGTTCTTAAAAACAGAGAAATAAACTATTTGCCTTGTATTCCCAACATTAAAAATAAGTAGGACTAGGTGGCTAATTTTTCTACAAGCCACAAGCTTATGCCCATCCTCAAACATTCCACTGAACAGAACATTCATGAAACCATGTGTATGGCATTTTAATCAGAGCTGGACAAGAGGCCTTGATCCTACAGACAATCAGGTTTCAGTTCAGTGAAACTTAGAATCATAGGAATGCTGATTGCACTACAACTGAAAGCATGTGCTGGAAATGCAGTACACAGTTATCTGCTTTACTGAATTAGTATAATAAACTGACATGGTCTTCAATCAGCAGAAAAATATCCTTATATTTAATTGAGCCCCAACTGAAGTCCTAATTACCTCCTTCTGGTATTCCTAGAACCAGGATTTTAAATTGCATGATTTTTGCACTGCAATTAAGCATACAATTAATATTCTAGGAATAGTCATGCCTAGTTTTCAAGGTTTATTCATTACTTTTGAATAATACAATAAAGTATTGTAACTTAGAAGTAAATTAGTAATTGTACACAAACTGAGTGATTTGAAAACCTACAGATTAATTTATCTTCTTTAATGCGTTGTAAAACATGGCACGTGATTAGAATTTACCATCTGTGAAGTAGTATATTGTGCTATATAATTTGCAAGTGTGGTTTTTGCATGTGTGTTCTCTAAAAAAAGTATTCCGTTGTATTTCCTTATCTGAAATTGCAAAACTGAAATGCCAAACACAAAAACTTGAAAAAAGTGCCATAACTGATTGCGCCATCAGTGAAAACATGCAAAAAGGAGTTTTTAAAAAAACGGAGAAACTGAAAAGAGGATTAAGAAGGATGAAGGAAAAAGTAAACACATAAAAGGTGCAGAAGGCTTCCAAAAAAGCTGATACAAAAAAATTCTAAAATATTTCTTACCTTCTTCAGTCATTGTGTCATAATATTTTAGGTTTCCATATGATTCAAGCTCTACAGCATCACAGTAAAAGACACAAAACACACGTTTTTGCATGTGCTTCATAAAGTTGAGCAGTGATTATACAAAACAATTCTGCAGGACACCAAAACACAGATTACACAAATCGTATTGCCTTCACGCTCAAAAGTTCACAAGTCACTGGCTTTGGATACTCTGCTCCTTTGGCAGGAGAAGTACTGAAATCTAAAATTCAGCCTATTTAAGGCAATTGCCAGCTTGGTGCCTCTACATTTGGGAAAATGCAATAAACCTTGACCGTTCCTAATCAGCAGAAGCTTTGGAAACCAGCTTCTTTCAATATTCCTCAGGTCAGACATTCACATACTTATGCATCCAAGTTAAACAAACAAACAAACAAATCTCAAAATGTATATTCTAAGAAATTGCTCATAATGGTGTTCCACAAACATTGCTCTGATACCACTGCTGAAGTGGGTTTACTTAATTTAACCACTATGTCATCATTTGAGAAATCAGAATATTTACTCACTTTATGAGGTGGTATGAGACCTAAATTAATTAAATAATGAAATAGATCTGGATCTATGGCATTCTTATATTCTAGCAGGACAGAGGAAAGATGAAATGCAGAGTTCTCCACATCTTCTGGGCTACTGTTATTTTTCTGTGTGATACAATCTTGCAAACCTTTTTTCTCCAGATGTAGCTTTACACCTAATTTCTTGAAGTGCTTTTTTCTTAATAGTTTGGCATATATGTAAATGTATGTATGTACACATAAACATAGTAGGTAATGTAGGTGTACAAAACAGAACAGAGAAAAATTAAGGACAAGGAAGAATTTGTAAATAATCTATCTGAGGAGTTTGCAGATGATTTCACTCATCATTTTTCTGTAAACTCTTAAAACTGAGCTTCTGATCATCCAAGCTTCAACAGAGGGTAATCACTTAAAAAAGCACACTTAACAGTTTGGCAGTGCCGTTTTATTTAGAAATAATCTGTCTTCATGTTTATGAAACAGCTTAAGCAACTAAATGTACAAATGCTGTCCAATTATTTTTTTTAGCTGATGTAACTCATGATATTCCAAGAGGTTTCCTTTCAATAGAGGCTTGGCTATTAGTTTCTAAGTAAAATGATGTGGTGATATGCAAATCTAATACCTTGAAAGACCACTTTGAAAAAAACACTTTTTGCAAACTTCCAATTCTGCCAAATGAATATTTCTTACATCTTTTGCAGACAGAGAAAGATTTATGCCATGTAACTAAGAAATACAGCATATTATCACTGTTATTTTTAAAAAAATAATTAGAGTTGGATTTTAGTGGTTGCTTACGGACATACTCTATCAAAACCAGGTTATAATAAATCAAAATATTGACATACTTTTGCTTGTACAATTCAGTGTCTTACTTGCACATACATATGCGCAATAGTGTATGGCATTATTCTGTCTTAAAACAAAGAGAGACATGACTTAAATATAGAACTTAATACTTTATACTGATATAAAACGCAGGTATTTTAAAAAAATGTTTTAAAAACTAAATGTTGCAACACATCTTTGTATCTGCTTTTACCTGAAAGAAGCTATTGTCCTACCAGCTTCACTTCAATCCAAAAGATTTGAATTCCTTACCTGTGAGGAGCTCACAACATCTTTTAATATGGACCTCTGTGCATGCATCATTGAGGGCCACATGTGCTGTTGAATTAGGACTCAGTATCTGATGACTCTACAGGCAGCATCTTCATTTAAACTTACTCTCACTGATCTCTCCCTTGATGCATCTGGGTTCTGCTTTGCTAGAGCATGAGGCAAGGCATTTACTGGAGAATGAGGACAGGAGTGGAAAACAGATGTCAAAAGGAGTCCAAGAGTAATGGAATCACAAGTGAATTCCAAAAGAAATTGAATTACATGTAGGAGACAGCCCTGCAAGAGGAGCTGTTTAGGCTCATGGAGAAAAAAGGGTAAGATGGGGTGAAGAAAGGCGAAGTTAAAAAGAAGATTTCACTATAGCAGCAGACTTAATAATTAACAGAATGGTGACATGAGGCCTCTGACTTAATGGATGAAGCAGAATTGGTTTCAGAGGAAGTCAAAAACAGGCTGAATTATGCTAAACCTTCAGAATAAAGCACAGCATAAGCAGAAAAGCAAGATACTCAACATACTGGCAATCTAGTTTAGCTCTACTGGCTTCCTACCCTAAGTGAAAAATACAAGACAAACAGGAAAGAAGGGAGGAGACTCTGACCTGACAGAGACTGAAGAAAAAAGAAACAAGATGCATGAGAGTGCATGATGCTGACAATAGTTTCTGGGCACTCCAGAAATTCAGCACTCTAAAGATTAAAAGAGGTTAATTTTTGCAGTTAGCAATATTATTTCCAGAAAACCTCTAAAACTGCTGTTGAGATTGAATGCTTTTATAGTGCTATACCCAGAGTACAACATTTTCTATGATCCTCAGCCCACTGACTACAATGCACAAAAATGATGCCAGAAAGCATCAACCACACATATTCACATGAATTATTTTGTGGATTTCAAAATTACTTGGGTCAGTGCTGCTCAGCAACATGAAAGGCCTGCCTCTATACAATCGCCCTCCAATATGTTGAACTTGCTGATGCTGTAAAATTTAGATTTTGCAGCTTTGGTATTTATTTTGTGAATTTCATATATATATATATGTGAATATATATATATGCGTATATGAAGTTATACTAAGATTCCATTCAACATGGTTCTAAGTAAACTCAAACTGAATTGAACTACTTTTTGAAAAAAAATCTTGTTTTGGAAAAAGTTCTCAGCTGTTAAAATGAACTTATTTTAAATGGAACTGGAAATCTGAAATACCGTGATAAAACACCCCCATATACAACACTATTAAGATTTGATAATTCCAGCTTCATGAACATGCTCTGCTGTTCCCATGGGGAGGCCGTAGCAGACAGACTGGCTGACAGCCATTACCTGCATTCCTGATGGCCACATGAAACAAAGAGGATGCAGAGATGCAGCTTAACAACTGATCTTGGACAATGAGAGATCCATTGAATTAATTTATTCCCTTCTGCATATTTTTACAACAGAAGAGAATGGAGGGTTCTTGGTAATTCTGTCTGACATTCCTGAAGGATTACAACATTTGCCTTATTATGCACTATTCTCTACTGTGTACAGAGATGCCACACCATACAAAAAATAAGCAGAAAGAAAAATGTTGTTAGTCAGCAGTTCTACGTTATTTGTAATTTCAAATAATACACCTAATTACTCAGCTTATTTTCAATATTCACTCAATAAGTATTGCAGGTTCATTCTTTATTGAAACAGTAATTTCTGCCCAGGCTACCATAGAAGGAAAGCATAGCCAGTTTTAATCTTTGCTGTCCTGCTACAAAGATTGCAGATAAACCCGAAGCTGTAACTAGTTACGTCCTAAATAGGCTTCAAAATACTTTCTCAAAATATGTGTAAGACATACAGCTATTTTAAAGATAGTAACCTGCATTGCTAAACTTGTGTATCCCTTTGAGAAATATGTGAACTCAGATTACTCAAAGTAATGCTCTGTGGGTTTCTTCGACAAGCAGAAAAATTTCACTTTCCATAAAAAACATATTAGTGTGAAATTCATGTCACACTTCTCCAAGGTAATTAAGCAGCTTCGAAGATGATGTATCTTTTATTTAAAACAAAACTCATAAAGAGAAATCACAGAAGGCAACCCCTAAATTTTTAGTGAAGTTTCATCATTGCAGTTATTTGACCTTCCCTGTGATTGACTTCCAGTCATGGAGGTGCAATAGCATCAGGGGAAGCTTGACTTTAAAGGAATTGTGAGGCATCCTGAAACAAGCACATGGAGAACACATATTTTTCCTGGGTTTTTACACCCCAAAATTCAACCTACTGAATTGCTGAACATATAAGACAAGAAATTAAATGAGAGAGTAGGGGCTCAAAACTGAGAATGAAATCTCAGCCTGCAGCTGAGAACTGCAACTTTAAAGCCAGTTATTAAAAAGGTTGTAAACATGAACACTAACCAAGAACTGGAGACTTGGTTAGTCTTTTTGTTTTAAGAAAGCTAACTCCTGTTAGACCAAAGGACTTAGAGACCTAGAGAAATTAATATTATAACATCAAGAAGGACTAGATTGTCTTTCCCTAATCTTTACTGTCATTTCTTCCATCTATTATGGTCTTGAGAAAATTCAATCAGATATCAGAACCTAATTCGTAAGTTGGATAATAACCTATTACTTCATTTATAGTGAAGGATTTGAAATAAAGGCACACTGTTCCTACAGGCCACACTGTCTAGCAAATCTCTTTGTGGTGACAAAAGGAAATGTTGTCAGGGGATCCACAAGTTTTTAATTGATATGGGTAAAAGAGCAAATATTTTTAAGTCGGTGAGCAGTGTCAGGTTTTTAACACACATATACAACATAGAGGAAAGTAGTGTATATGACTATCATGTGTAAGACCTTGCTTCTTGTATTTTAGGTGACACTCAAATTTATTTACTGAAGAAAGGCATGAAGCTGCTTGTTTGTGAGGGCTAAGTTTCCTCTTCTATCTTACATTCTTAAGTAACCAAACTCTTGAAGACAATTATCATATATTCTCTTGAATGTAATAACATCAAATCACAAACAATACAAAACAGCATTGACCTTCTCTGGGTCAAACACATTTCCCGTTGTCTTTAGAGAAACATTTATCTTCAAAGAATTTTCAGACATTAAGAAATAACAGAATTCAAAGATGTAGAAGTGAAAATCTTGTTCTGATGATAATAATGGGAGCTTTACAACTGATTTTGACTGTGTCAGTGTGTTTCACTGGGTGTCTGTGGCTCCAGGCACTGAGCCTGTGTCCAGGATACTGGACACAAACAACTTCAACTGCAATAAATTCCAGCTGTTCTGCTTTCAGAATGTCCAAGGAAAATAATGCAGGGGCAGCGTTTGTTCCTCTAACTATCCAGTCATAAAATCATAGAATCAGAATAATTTGGGATCTCTAAAGGTCATCTAGTCCCACTCCCCTGCAGTAAGCAAGGACACCCTGAATTCTATCAGGTTTCTCAGAGCCTCATCAAGACTCACTTTGAATATCTCCAGGAATGAGGCCACAACTACCTCCCTGAGAAACCAGGATGAGGTCCTCTGCCATGTGCAAGCTGTACTAAAGGAAATATTCCACTTTCAACTTTGATGGAAAGTCCCTCCTAGCTACCATTACTCCCTAATCTGTGCAGGTTTGTAAATTATTAATGGTCTTTGTTTTTAACACTTTTAACAAAGAAATTCAGAGTCAGAAAGTAACTTACAATGAAGTCAAAGCCAATAAGCATGGAAATACATAGTCAGGATAGCTGTACCCTGCTCTGGGATCACACATGTACTTAAATATTCATGTCTTCCTTGCACACTCTGTAGCAAATCCCAAGAAGTACATGAAGTACACAACATCACTGGAAAATACCATGGAGATGAGAGAAAAGAATTTTGTCTGCAGTGAGCAGCTTGAATAGTCATGTTAAAAGCATAAAACATGACACGCAGAAAAAAATTGTTGTGGAAAGTAACATTTACCACAAATCAAACACAAGTATTATATTTCAGAGTTTCAAAAATAAATTAAAAAAGGTCTTTTTAAAAATTCCATTATTTCAATTTCCTATCTACAAAGAGCAATACTGATTTTAAAGGAGGATCTGTTCTTCAATTTTTAAGTAGTTAGAAATTGTGCCAGTGAAATGAGCACAGAGCGCTGTCTTCTCTCTCTGTTTTGGGACCAGCTGAAGTTAAACAGGCCTGACACTTATCACTGTAGAGTTTGAGAGCATCACAACTGTAGAATCCTGTAAAGCTTATTTGTCTCAAAACAGCTTCCCTGTGGACACTGTGCTCAAGTGGAGACCTCACTTGATAGCCATCAGGACTCTGCTCTCTCAAGGAGAGACCCCATTTGGGTAACCACTCAGATAAAAGGGAACCTATTCTCACAAGAGCAGCCCCTCCTTTAGTGGCCATCCCGATAAGATGAACACAGTCCTTGCAAGGGAAGCTCTGTTTGATGGCTACCCTGACAGGCAGGACACTGTCCTTATTCAGCTATTATAACAGCTATTTAATTTATCTCTCAACTCTGACAGATATTAACAGGGCTACCTAACATACCATCCCTGAATATTTAAACAGATCTGCTCTAACCCACAGTTTCTATCCTAGCTATGCTGTTGCTCACTCTGGCAGTGCAGTGAGTTCTGAACCACAGTTTCTGAATTCAGTTTGATGTTGGAGATCTCTGGAGAAATACTCATTGCATTTACATTAAATATGCAACCTCAGGTACCTAAATTAGGAACACAGTTTCTATGGTCTTTTCCACAGCTGAAAGGTAATGAAAGGGCAAAGGATACCTCACTGGAGAATGATGTGCCTCATCACTTCACCAACCTCATTTAGTTTTTTAAAATCTTCCCTGGGGAAAAGCTTTCTTCTTGCTAATGACTGTGCAAAGAACCACACCACTGAAAGCTGAGTTAGCAACAGGACCTTGCAATAGATTAGAGGTGGCCAACAGCACTAGGCTGACCCCTATGCAAAGCACTGGTTGATGTTGCTGATACTTCCCCCTCAGATACCAATGAGACGTATCTGGGTGCTGGGTCCAGTCCTGGGACTGCCTAAACAGGAGATTCATGGGCATACTGAAGCAAGATAAGCACTCAGCCACAAAGGGCACAAAGGGACTGGAACATCTCTCATAGGAGGAGAGGTTGAGAGAGCTGGGACTGTTCGGCCTCGAGGAGAGGCTCAGGGGGATCTTATCCCTAATTGGAGAGACAGGAAAAGGAATGAGACTCTTCTCAAATGCACATTGATGGGTGGGGAGAAATGGGCAAAATTTAAAACCAGAAAATTCCATCCTGACACAAAACTGCCTTTTAATGAGATGATGGTCGAACAAGGGAATGTGTTTCCCAGAAAGACTGTGTAGTCTCTGTTTGTGGAGATATTCAACCCATGACAGGACAGCCTCCTGGGGAACATGCTCTATATGACCCTGTGTCAGTAGGAAGTTACATTAGCTGAATTCTATAATTCAAGGGGTTCCTCCCACCCTACATGAAAGAAAAACAAACCAATTCTGTGACAGCTAGCTACATAAAGAGGGTATGAGTACTGCCTTTGTAAGACATGACACTCCATTTTGAAGGTAAACCTAGCTTCCTTTTTACATTCATTTCCTATCTGCATATCAGACTGAGACACCACGGACTGGAGGTAAAGATAAGACACTAGGTTGTAACTAACAACTATTAATTTGTATGTGAGCCTGGTAGAGACCCCCCCATCTCCTCTGGCTGAAGTCCTTTGCAAAAATGTCTGTCTTCAGCAGAAGAGAAAGCCAAAATGCTCTTGAACCCCTTGCTCAGAGGGCTGCTTTTCTCTGGTGGGACAGAAGAGGAAGCTAGAACTGTTAAAGCTGGTTAAGAACAAGTGTGCAATAGGGATGCTGAGCTCCTTTGCAAGCCCCTGGGTGCACTTAAGGGACACTCAAGAATGACGAAGAATCTAGAGCAAAAATAGAAAAATAAATATTTTTTAAAAATTAATTTTATCTAGATTTGTATACTTTCTCCTCTTGGAAAAAATGCTGTTATCCTTAATAAAACAGTGACAAATTATTTCTGTCACTGTGATACAAAGCACTTTGAAGTCATGCTGCACCCACACACTGGATCTGAGGAAAATACTCAGATTACTTCAAGTTGGTGTAAGCTGAGCTGCCTGGCCTTACTTCTCTGAAGTTTTAACAAACAAACAGATTAATTCAAAAAAGGCTCCAAATTGGAGTGCACACAGACATGGTGGAGCAGCTCATCTAGGCCAAGAAAAGAGTAAGAGCACAAGAGTTTTGCAAAATGAGACCAAAGTTGGGAGTCTGCTGAGTGAGCAGGCAGGTGAAGGTTACCCAACCTTGGTCAGCTGTCTTTTGGGTAAGCTGGCATTTTCTGTGGCTCTCTGGGAGAGAACACAAGTAGCAACAGCAAATTAAGCAAAATAGTTGGAGGGAAGCAGGGAGGGAAACAGTTGGAGGGAAAGTCTTAAGATCAGTAGCTAGGAATAAAACAGGATCTAGGGAGTTGCTATAAATAATTCACTACTATGTCAAAACCTTTGAGGATCACATCATTCTTTATTGTTCCAAGAAGTATGAATGCAGGTTTCTGCTCTTCTTTTGTCTTTTGGTATCACAGGCAGTGATACCACTGTACTTTTCTGCATTCAGTGAAGGGAGTTACAGAATTGTCAGCTCAGCTTTCTGTAACAGAAGGTTACTTCTCTCACCAATAATATGCACCATATTTAGATTTTAAAAAATAATAAAGCATTTAGGATAAAGAGCAACTTTTCTGCAGAAGTACATCCTGTAGTTTTCTATTTTGGAAATAGGACTAGAGACAAGGAGAGAATGTCTAAAGATACCAACTCCTGACTGGAGATTGAGCCATGACAGAGATATATATCACACTCATTTTCATGCAGAGAATGCTATTTGCATATGATGTTTTGTTAGACTGTGGCACCTTATCAGCTGATGGAAAAGGGGTGGTATGGTAGGGAAAGTATCTCATTCTTCCAGAACCCTGCTAAGGATGTGCAAGAAAAGGAAGTCAGCTTGGGTTGTACTGTTGCCCTGAATCCTCACCACCAATATCTTCCCTTTTCCCTATAGGTACTTGTATGTTTCCTCCCAGTGAGGAAAACTTCCACAGTCATAAAGAAATGACTCTTTCAGGTAACCTAGAGCTTGGAAGGCAAAGGCAGGCTTACTGTTCATGGCAGAGACTTCCAGGCAAAATACTTTCCATGCCTTTCCTTCCCCTGATCCCACTGCAAAACAACAGCCCTCTGCTTTAAAAAGTGTAAAGCGATCTTTATAAACCTGACATTTTAATAACCCAGGCATATCTGTTTCAAAACGAGGACAAAGGTATTTGAGATACAGCCACAGATGATCAGTAATTGCCAAAATTTATATTTTAACTGCTTGGATTTTGGGCTGGGTCCTGACCAATATAGCAGGTCTGATGATGACATCCTTATTCATATGGGTAATGCTATTACGAGCAGTCCAGATCACTATTCAGTGAAGAAAGGATTCCTAGATCAGCACTTAAGCAGAAGCAAATATGGCACAGGATTTCCAGTGGATTTCCAGCAAGTATGGCACAGGACTGGCTGAGAGTTGATTATAGCCTGATGGATAGGCAGTCATTAATCTAATCCTCAGGAAATGATCTGTATCAAGGTCATTATTTCTATAAAATAAAAACAAACAAAACCCTGATATCACACAGATATTACTATTTGTAATGAACAATTAGTTTTCAACTCTACTGTAAAGTTCATGTCTCATTAATGAATACCCAACACATTCAGCTGTTAAGAGTGGCTGAACTCTTACCATCTTTATGCTGTGACCAAGATATTGAAGAGAAGCCTTCCTTGTCTTAGATTGTTAAATTTACAACATGTCCACATACCTGCCTGAAAGCAAAGTGCCAAACATCCAGCAACTCCTACTGATCTCAGACATTACTTATCTGTCAGAGGTGAATGCTTTGCAAGTGCACTGATTACAGGGAGTTTACAAGCTCGCTTTCACAACACAGGCATAAGCCACAGTAAACCCATATTTGCATGAAAAGGTAAAAGGAAGGACAGGTTCACAAGTGTGTAATTGTCTGTCAGGGTCACTGTTCATCTGCATTTTGTGGAAAGTAAAAGCTTCTCAAGGTCATTTCTCTCTCATTTAATATTTTCCTACATTCAGTAAAGTGCATTTTTAGGTGGATCTCAATTAAAGTAAAGGCTTTTTCTGTCTTCCCAAATGAATTATTCAGAAGTAAATATGATGAGCCGGTTTTTTACAAATACATTGCATATTAATGTAGCAATAACACTGCATAGGTCACGCTGACCTTTAATAGTTGTAAAATCTATTTATACATTCTGTACTGCTTATGCTACCAAGAGAAATTAGATGGGGCCTCTTCTACCAGCCTTGCAAAGCCCACACAAGTCCAAATGACAGACCACTCTGCCTTTTCATGCCCCCATTTCTCTTGCAATTATTTAAGAGAATATAACCATGAACTCTGTTATTGACACAGAGAAAAAGAAAAGCTGCATCTGCCAGCAGCAGTGCAACAGCAAGAAATTTTACTTCCAGCAGCAACATTTGATCCAGAAGCTGTGAAGAGTCAAGCACAGGGTGCTCAGACTTCACAATTGCTTTTCCAGAGATTGAAAACCCACTTCACTTGGCTATGCCAGCTGCAGGGCTCCTGTCATCTGCTGGGAAGTGTTTTGGCTGATGGACACAGCAGTCCAGAAAGAGAGTGAAAACTGAGGGAGACATCCTCTGGGAAGAGGGTGAGAGAAGGTGGGTGCCAATGAGTGAGCTGCAGTTTGAGGAAAGGCAAAGTAAGTAAATGGTGGCAAGTGTGGCAAGAAGAAATGAGAGAGGGAGGAGGACAACAGATGTATGGCCAACTGCAGGGTGTGCTGGAGTACCTATAGATGTGTCAGTTTTGATTTAGGGCTTTCATGCTCTTTTAGCTTTGAGAATGGCACTTCATGATATTTTCATACACTTTTTTTTTTTTTCTTTTTTCTTTTTTTTTCTCCTGCAAATCCAACAAAGACAGCTAATGATACAGTGTTTTTGACCTATTGATCTAAGTCATCATCTGGCAGAAATACTGAGGATATAAAAGCTGACTAAAATGGGACAGAAAAATGCTCAGAACATCTCTCTGTTGTTGCTGCACTGAAACTGATCGATACTCTCATTAAATGATTCGGAAGTAATCCTTTGACCTCACAGGTGATGCACTAAATCCATCATTTTTCATTACATGACTGCAACCTAGCTAGTTTCCTTTGCTTACACAGAACTAACACAGGACACTTGTTTATTTCTTTTTGTTGTTTTTGTTGTTATTGTAGGAAAGGGCATGTGAAGTGGAAAAAGCCACATGGGCCTAAGAAGGTGTCAGGTAATTATTTACATGTCTAGATCCTCCAAAATGGTGAGTTTACAGAGCAATGGACTGAACTTCTCAGAATATTCTGGTAAATAGTTGATTATTCAATGTTCATGATACATAGGAAGATGAAAGCACAAGAACATGATGAGAGTTTTGTAGGTAAAATTCATACTGAACCAAACAGACAATATCTTTAGTAGCAGGTACTCGCATCTGTTATCAAACATACTTTTTAATTGATTGTAACAATGCCATTCAAATTTGTTAACTACTACTACCTACCTAGGCCAGCCACAATATTTATGTCAAACTAAAATTTCTGGACATTTGCAGAATTATCTGGATATGGAATAATGAATGTGAACATTTAAAAGCTGAAAATCTCGGGAAAATTATTAGTTTTCTGTGGAGATACCCAACAGTGTCTGGGTCCGCCTTCCAAACTGCCTGCGGTGCAAAGGATCTTAAAAACCAAAACTGCTTACAAATGATGTGGTACCTCAGAAAAGGTTAATGACAATAATGTGCGATAGAGAAGTTGCTTTTTTCTCTCATTTCTCCTATACATCTGGGTGTATTTTTAAAAATAAACCCCCCTGAGTTTCACATGCAAAAATATTTAATGAATTGCACCTCTATATTGACACTTTTGTCTTCTCATAGTTAAAATTTTGATTTTGTGAATACTGTGGAAATTTGACATATTAGCTCCTTTGATATAAATACCAACTTGGATGTGTGTGCATACATAGACTATTTTACTGTTTTTTCTTTGTCATTTCTTCATTAAAGTTGTGCATTAAAAGACATTATTTACTGCAAATGCATGAGAACTCTTTCCCCCCTTGTAAATTTTAACTCATTGTGTCAGGTTAATGAAATGTATAGGTAGTTACTGCCTTGCACCTGATTAAAAACCACATGAATGTTATATTTCTTTTCTTTTGAAGAATATTAATTTCAGGACAAATATGAGTTTTGAGAGAAAAAGAAACCAAAACAAACATTTAAGAATGATGGGAAAAGAAAGCCTGATGAAAAATTTACTGGTGTAACTTAAATAAGCTTTAACTGTTACAGCTATATCTATCAATATGCACTGATCTCAAGAGCTTTACTGACACAATGAAGACACAGTATTGAGTTACCTGATAAACTTAATTGTAATACCTCATTTTCAAGTGCTTTTGTCTCCTACTATGGTCTTCAGATTTTAACTCCCCCCCTTTTTTTTTCTGTACTGAAGTAAAGGGGAAATGCTCTGGACCGCCCTACATGACACAAGCTTTCTACAGGAGAAAAGCTGTGAGAAAAGGTCTGAACACTGAGTGAGCTATGTCTGGGAAACAGGTGAAATAAGTCTGGGCAATAGAAAAATACCTGAGAGATGATGTTATTTTTGAATCTTTGCAAAGTCCAAATTGAACTCCAGCCAACATTTCTAGCTTTCCTGTAGTCTTCAATCTGTCACAGAGGTTCTGTCTATGCTAACAGGCTCTTCCCAACTTGCTTCTGTTTTCTTTTATTTTTAAAAATGATTTTTAAAATTTGTTTCAGACGACTGTTATTATTTATTGTTTGTATTAGCACTCTTTCAGATACCACAGAGGAATGCAAAGCATTGCAATGAAAAAATGTAATTTTTTAAATTAAAAAAATGAAAAATTCAGATTAGAAGTTTTTTCTTCTTCTGGTACAATGGAATGCTTGGCTAGCAGGTGGGTAAAGATGAGATCCACTGGGTGTAACAGGTTGAAAGCCTGTTCTCCTGCTGAAGTCATGCAAATAAAGGAAGCCAGACACATGATTGCAATAAATTTCTTACGTCCTTTTCCAGCACTGAATGAGAAGAGATTGGGCATGTTGTGTTGATGACTCCACTCTAATAGGCAACAGATTTTGGCACTGAATTAACCAGAGCAGCATTAACCAGAGAGAGAAGCATTGTGAGAGTACAAATAATGGTATGGAGATTGCAAAAGCTAAAATGCCCCTTTTGTTGACAAAATTAGTTCCAGATGCTGCTTTGCAAGGGGGAAATAGAAAAGTAGATTTACCTTGTCCAAGAGATACAGAGCAACTTAAAAAGCCTTGCACAGTGTTGCAATGAGAAACATAAAGAAATCTAAACACAAGGGAAGGGCTACATACACTTTATTATCACTGCATAGTGGCAGTAACTCACTGCCAGTAATACTGTAGGTCTCTTGGTCCCTCGTGCTTCCTTCACAAGTGCTGTTTCTGAAGACATTCATTACTAAAGCAAGAAAATTTCTACGGACATAAACACTCACCAAATTAGCACTGGCCTGAATTTTTTTTTAAATATACCAGAAGCTGAGATTGACATCACTCCACAATTCCAAAGCAGCTGTGTTTTTTCTGTCAACTTTTGAGATCAAACCAATCATGTTCTCCGTGATAATTTCTCAAAGAAAAAAACCCAAACAACCAGCACACTTGGATAAAGCAAGTACACTGTTAGATAAAGCAAGTCCAACCAGTAGAGTCTTATTCTTTTGTGTATTCCATACAACAAATTATTCACCATTCTGGCTTTCTTTCTTTTTTTTTTAATTTCTTTCTTTCTCTTCCCCCCACCCCCCACCATGTTCTGATACCAAAAGAAGGAAAGAAAACAAACAAAAAAAGCCTTTATGAAAGTACAAGAGGATAAAATTTCTGTAACTTTTACATTGCTGCTGAAGCCAGTGGTGAAGTTAAACAGTAATTATAATACTCATCAACTATTGCAATTTTTAGCATTGCAATAAGCCCTTTTCATAAGTTGCAAGGCTTGGTGGGATCATGTGTACTATGCCATAAGAGTGCAAAACTCAGAAAATTCAGACAGACTCAGAAAAGACTCATGAAAGCAACAAAAATGCAAAAAATAGTCTAATGGGGAAGAGGGAAGAGGAAAGTGTTTATTTTTGCAAAAGAAAAAAAAAGAAAATTTAACAGGAATACCTTCAGCAAGTGGGTCAAGTGTGTGAATCATGAGCTGAAAGATGCTGTTCCTCATGAGACTGTTATGGAGAGATGCAGAGCTTCCTCCTCGCTGCAGACGTGGCTTGGTCTAGGTGGAAAAATAAGGGAAAAGAATTAAAGGTTTTTTGCTTTTTATGTGGAGGTAGGTCTGAAATACTCTGAATGAATCTCACATCTCACTGCACGGTGAAACATTTTCAACCATCATCAACAGTAGACTGTATTGAACTACACACTGCCTGAAACATTGCCACATGTAAAGACAATTTCTCCGGAGGGGTGGATCATCAGGTTAGTTACTAATCTCTGAATGTTCAGAAAAAGAGCACAGAAAAAGAAAATTTTGAAAATGTTTAGAAAATAAGAAGCTCATATCTGCATCAGGAAGAATTGGTAATTTTTTTGTTTGTAGGGCCATTAAATTCCTGAAATAAGGTCTAATTTTATTGCCTTGGTCTATTGCAAATATACAGATTATCAAAATTATGGAGAAGAAGGGCAGAGAACACCCTTTTTAAATGGCAAAGTTCTAAAGCTCAATCAGAGTGAAACGTAGGTCTCGTTTTGGTTCAATCCATTAAGTACTAATTGCACAAGGAGATTCTCAGTGTAGTAAGGTGGTGCAGGCCCCCTCAGCAGTGGAGATACCATACAAGCATCTTTTAAATGTTTTTAAAGAAATTAAAAACTTATTCTGGAGTCCTTTTCCCCATGCCATTTTATAGTGCAATAATTGACACGTTTGATATATCCCATAGGGTCAGATTGGTTGTGGATGGATGGCTGCTTGTTTTGATAAAAAGGATAATCAGAGCCCACAGACTGCTGACTATCAAGATGCTGAAATCCAACTACAGAGAAAAAAACCAAACCAAAAAAAAAACAACCCTAAAGAAACTGGTATTTTACAGTAATACCCGTTACATGGATTAAACTTCAGTGTCATATAAAATGTAAATGAAAAATGATAGAACAAGAAAATTAATTCACTGCTTTATCATTGGAAAGAAATTAATTAAATACTGTAGCAGCACAGAAGCAGGGAAAAATACCAGTAATTTAGAAAAATGCTGATGTGTGTCAAACCAAAATAAAGCTTGTCTCACTACCATCCTCAGAAATAAGTGTTCAGACACACACTAATTGCTGCCTACCGTCAGTGTTTGGTCATCCTTGTCGCCAGCATTAGGTGACTGCACGGACAAGAAAAAGAAAAAAAGAAGTGTCAGATGAAGCACTCACAGAACAGAAAGGCAGTAAATCAGAACAGATGTCTGATCCTATGAATGCCATTGTGTTAGTTTTTTTAACCACTTGAATTAAAGCATCCTCGTGATCAAGTAAATCTGGGTAAATTCATACTGCAATGTTGCAGGAGTCTTTTTACTCTTGTCAGTTTGAGAGAAACTGTTGTCAGTTCATGGCCTGGCACACAGCAGATGGGCTGCAGATCAAGATGTTCACTGTGTACAAATTATGCAGAGAATAAATCCTGTACATCAACCAGTTTGTAAGAGTGAGGACTGAAAAACTAAGAGCAGTAAAAAGCTCAGTATTCACCAGCTATTCCATGGAAAGCCTAAAGAGGAGTAAGAATACACTGGTATTTTGCAGGAAGGGACTATTCAAAGATATATTAAAAAAATGTTATTTCAGTTTAACCACTCCCAGCAAGTTGCCATTTAGCCCAGACTGGCAGCTTTGGTCAAGGGCAGGCAACATGGCACATACTGCTCTGCCATGAAGGGAAGTGAGGCTCTGGATAGATTTTAAAGGTAATTAATGTTGTCAAATAAGTTGATGTACCCTGGAAATAGTTAATGATTCCTATGTTCTATCCCTAGGACAACAGAAGCAGAGCACATCACCAGAAGACAGTTCTGAGGTATGAAAGAATTTGCACTGAAAACAAGCAAGCGAAAAATTTTGCATCTGATTTGTAGCCCTGAGTTTTTCTTGTTTCTCTAATAGATTTAACACTTGTGTTACACAGAAATCCAGAACTTTTGTTGTGGAATATGTTTCCATGACATGACCTTTAGAGGTCTCTTCCAACCCAAACTATTCTGGGACTTTATGACACCCTAAAAATTACGTGGTAGAGTTGTGTTATTTTTCTAGTCATTCTGCTTATGCTGAGGAAGGGAGGCTAACACCAGCAGACACAAAACATGAAACTCTAGTAACTCTGGTAATTAAAATAGTGCAAACTTCAGCTGTCTCATATTCATTTGTATTTGACCACAACCCTTTCTCCACAGGCTGGCATATAAATAATTTCCACCATCTGAACACTCCTGTTTGGTGCACTACAGACAAAACAAATTATGTTTCAACTGTTCCATAATGAATCTCTCCAGTGGAATGAAACCCAGTTTTTGGATACACATGAGCATTAACTTTTATGATATGCCTTTTGTGTTAGTGAATTAAGCTTGAAGGTTCAGTGGAAGGCAAGCAGTTTTGAGATAACACTGACAACAAAGCAGTTCTTTTCTGTTCTGTAATAATTAAAAGAATAACCAGAACTGAAGCCTTTGTCAAAAGTGTACTTTGCCCCCTCCCCAACTGTTACTGTTAGCTGGAAAAATAGATAAGGAGGGGAAGAAAATAAAATCTTTGTTTTGATAAAACAACTACCTGTCACCTCTGAAATTAGACTGCCCTTGTTTGAGAAATATTTAGAAAAAAATTCTACACCTGAAAATTCTACACTGCAGACAACCATTAGAGAAAGAACTTTTAATGATTTAGAAAGAAATGAGAAAAAAAGAAAATACAATATCTATGTTGTATGATGTCAATAAAATAATGATGCATCTTGGAAATTTTTTGCATATTGTGAGTATATATAAATATATATAGGATACATACACATGCTCTTTCAGATAAAAATCCACACCTACACTGGAAAATCCACGCTAAATTTGTGCATAGTTCAAGGGACATTCATGGGTGGTAAGTTTATCTTGTGACAGAATCTTCAAAAACGTAAAAAGAACAAGCCAGGAAAAATTCCTGTCTGTAAAGAAGTGATTTGGGGCAGTCAAGACCTAAAGATCAGTGGCAATAGTGGCAAAAAGTAGTTTGTGAGATGTGGATGACTGTTCAAGACTGGAATTTCAAGAAAAGCTTAAAAATATTATTATTTAGGGCTTCAAACTTTTGAAGATAGGAGAGTTGTGAGCACAAAGAAGACATGGAACTGATGGATTAGGTCCAGAGGAGGGCAAAAAAAATTATCAGAGTGGTGGAACACCTTTCCTACGAAGAAAGACCGAGAGAGTTTGGCTTATTCAGCCTGGAGAAGAGATGACTGCAGGGAAACCTTATTGAATCCTTCCATTAGTTTAAAGGGGCCTATAAGAAAGATGGAGAGAAATTTTTTAGTAGGGCCAATAGTGATAGAAAAAGGGGTAATGGTTTCAAACTGAAAGTGGGTAGATTTAGAGTAGATATTAGAAAGAAATGCTTTACAGTGTGTGTGATGAAACACCAGAACAGGTTGTCCAGAAAGGTGGTAGATGCCTCACCCCTGGAAACACTCAAAGTCAGGTTGCATGGGGCCTTAAGCAACCTGACCCAATTGAAGATGTCAAATAAATACTGTGATTTACTTGAAAGGGGATGGGATGATGATGTGTGAATACATAAAAGCAACCAGACAATAATATGTGCCACATAATTTAATTTGTAGAGGGTAATCATGTTACAAAGACAGAATTGTGAAATGCATTTTGCATATGTGTTAAGGAAATAAAAGGCAAAATAACATCTGAAATAATGCAATTCTTTGTCTCTACAGAATGGAACACAACACAGTGAAATAGATTTTTTTAATTGTTTTTTTCACACATCATTGGTAACGCAATTCTTTCTGTGCTTAATCTGCCAGCCAAATTACATTCTAGAAGAAACATTTGAGTCAGGAATATAAATAGAATTTTAAAGCAGAAATGCCTCCGTAGTTGTAAAATCAGGAATATAAACACAGGTTTGACATTTTGATGACACTAAATACTTATAATATACTTATCATCTCCTGGATTAACTGTAACACCTTAAAATAAAGTTTTAAAAAATGGCCTTGAAAAATTCAGTTGTGGTGTTGCTGCTTACACTATGTATTTGATGGAATTTTGTCCCCACTGTGATTGTAAATGAAACTATGTTCTTGCTGGTTAAAGTGAATTTTATATTTACATTTTCATTGCTGTGTAATATGGCCATCACACATTGCATGGAAAAGCATTCTGAAGTATAATTTTTTCCTTGTAGAAACAATTAGTATTCAGATATTTTAAACACTTTTATTTTAAAGACAACACTTAAAAGCTGATCCAAGATTAAAATGGCTGTCTATATTTGCAGTGAGAATGAATGCTTTGTATTTTGAAACACCCAGTAATGATCTCTTAGTAAAAAAAGATGCATTTTCTGCAATTATAAGTTTGGTCTTAAATCATGGCAACTCTTTCCTATTAGTTTCCTCAGAATCAGAAACCAATGGAAATTCCACGTTACCTGTGCGTTCCATATATTTCTGAAGGAATTACTAGTAAAAATCTTGCATTTTGCAACTATATGCCATAACTCCTTTAGAAACATTAACCTATTATTGTTCTGCAAAATGAAAGTGATGCGTTCCAGTATACTTATCTTCAAAATTATCTGGCATACAATCCCTGATAATGTTTTAATCGAAATTATATATATATAAAAAATAAACATGAGACAATTAATTAATTTTGGGGGGAAAATTCACATTTCTTTCCTACTTGCTAATTTTTTTCCAACTATAATAAGGAAAACCCTGTCTTTCTTTTTTAATCAGCTTCGATGGGAATGATGAAAGTTCATGATGTTTGGTTGGCACCGTGGTGCTGAATGCAATATGGCATCTGTAACTATTGTAAAATATGAGTCTGGACAGGGTTTTGATAAATTTTCTCAAGGTGCTTTATAGTGAAGTACTTCTGCTGTTCTCTCTTTACACCTTTTTACAAAAGCAGCATCTGGACTTGGCAACTTTGTACGTATCAGCGTGTTCACTTCGTGTCTGTCTTGCATTAAATTACAGGAGATAATGTTCTTGATGCACAGGGCTCTCTAATCTTTGCAAGACACTTAAGGTCTGTGGGTTTTTTGTTCTGCTGAACTGCAAGAAAATGAGATGCATTTCAAAGGCAGCCACTGAAGTCTATCTGGTTAACTCAAGAAGGTCTAAATAATTTCTAAAAATCAGTATACTAAGGAGCCTAGTAATGTGCTTGGAACAGAAATGTTCAGCTTTTATTTGAAAGTATATGATGAGTTAGATTAATCCTTAACTCAAATCCAAAGCAATAAACTCAGCCAGACAGATTTCAGAAATAAACCTAAAGAGCTCAGTGACGGAACAAAAAAAGGAATTAAGGTATTATTTTACCTAATTCTCTGAATACGTCCATTTTTGGATTTTACCAAATTAGACCACTTAGTCATCCTTTCTGTGAACATCCCAAATCAATCCCATGTATAAACCTTGTCTTCTTGTTGGGTAGGCTTCCTATGATTGGCAGAAAGCTGAAAAAGTGCAAATCCTAGTAATCTCAATATACTTAAATGAAAATTCTTCCCAATATCCATGGAAATAAAAGTTGAACATCACCGTTGAGCTCTATGGAAGGTGCTGCAATGTGGGCAGAATAGCTGGCTTACTGAAGGTGATGCATCTCATTACCTCACTCCCTAGATTCATTAGTGAGAAAGGGTGCAAGCGGCTGCAGGGGAATATTTATACATTTAAACTGGATCCATAAATTGATGGTAAGAATTTTAACTTATATATTACAACTCAGTTGATCGTTACCTGAATCCTGACTGTGGATCAGAATCCTGACTGAATCCTGACTGCTGGGTGCCCACCCCTTTGGGCATCACAAGATTTTCAAGATTTGTTTTTTGTTTTGCCTTGTAATCTTGAGCTTTTCATATTTAACCTACTCTCCTTGACCATTAAGCTGACATTAATGCAGTTTTTGTACTGCCATCCATGGTCCAAAATTGATGCTGGTGGGAGTTTTGCAGTATGACTACATCTCTGGCTGCAGCTGCTATAGCTATAGCCCTGAAAACATCTGTGGGGTCGCTTGAAAAGATGTAATGAAGAGTTACTTATAAAAACTATACGCAAGAGCCTTGTACCTAATTTAAAACAGAGGAGGGGAAAGATTTTTAAAGAACACTGCAGGAAAAAACACTAAAAAAAGCTACACTGCCTTCTTCCTTTCTTTCACCTTTTGTTTCCCTAAAAGTAAAGTAAATCAGGAAGTTCTATCTGAAGAAGCAGACTTCTGTATCATTGAAGAAAATGGATATGATTCGCAAGAACCATTTCCAAAATTAAACTGAGGTTATAAGCTTGTTTTACTCATCAAAATGAAGAATTTGATAAAGTAAGTTGAAACTTTCAAAGACACTGTGCTGGTCCAGCAATTCCGTATACCTGGCTGCATTCTTACAGGCACCTACTGTGAAAGTTGTAGCGCTGTGCAAAGCTGAATGACTTTGTTAATTTAGATCTGATGCTTCTTTTCTGCCAGTCTGGTCATGCAATTACCCAATGTGCATTCGCATCCTCATAGCTGTTCAGAAGAGATGCAGCCTAGATGATTCAAGCAGTGACAAATGGATGGTTAAGGTGTCAGGTGCTAAATTGCATGATAATATGAGGATAACTGATTTATTTCCAGATGCATACTATTATAGGAAATAGGACTGTAAGATCAAGTACGTGATGGTTAGTTACTCAACATGTACAAGAAAGGCAGAGTCCACCCCCATGTCTCTTACCTTCTCTGAACTTGCTTAAAGTCAGGTATCTTTGGCTTAGGTTGGCAATGTCATAGCTCAGGCTTTAAGACCTGATGAGTTTTTAATCACCTTAGTGTCAGAAGTAATTATGCAGTTTTAAGTTGTCCTCTTATCCTAATTTCAAGACTTGCCAATGAAGTCAGCTTTTGCTATTTTTTAAGTTATATAAACTAGCACCATAGCTCTGTATGTCTATGTAAATTTGAGTGGGACAAAAGAATATCTTGAAAAAAACCTAGCCTAAACCCTCTATTTTGGTATCCAGAGCAGTCATTAGGTACTTAAGCCCAGAAGACATTTGTTTAAAAGTAACACTTTTAAGTCCATACTTCAGTATGGATTTATGTGGTTAACTTTAAAATATGTGGATTCAAAGTGCTTAATAGCTGCCACTTCATCAGTAATATCACATGCGAAAGAATTAGTGAGGCTTCCAAGATCAAGATCTCAAAATTTAAAACATGTCTGAATTAAAATCAGAAACAAACTGCAAATTCTGGGCAAGTGTCTGGAAATGTTTTCAGCTGAACTCCAACTGTACCTTGGAGACTACTGACAGGAGATGCCTACTCTTACATTTCTTACTACCCAATCAAGCCTGAACAACTTACAAAGAAGCCAGCACAAAAAAGGATTTCCTAGGATTTCTGCTTACCTAAATACACAAAGGATCTGCTGCAGAATATTGAGGTTTTAGAGTTTACCTTAAAGATAGTAGCAATAATTTTCTGGAGGAAAATGTTGGACAAATCTTAGTGTTTGCTGATGCTATGCTGATTTGCAACTACCCAATAAATCTCATTGCAGCAAGTTATCTGTGCATTGCAGAGGATTCATCTCAAAGGTGAAAAGGCTGCAGTTTTGCTGCTTTTCCTCCTCCAACAAACACCCTGGAGATCCTGAAGGACTTGGCCGCACACAGCTGCGGCCACAGAAGAACCCAGCCGTGTATGGGTATATGGGAAATGCTGAATCAGTGCATCCTCAACTGCTCTGGTCAGGACCCTGTTCCAGCAAGCTCTGCTCACTTCTTTGTATTATTTCCCATCTGCCTTTCCCCTTCAGGTGACTTTTGTTACCAGAATATCTGCCAACTTTATTGTCAGCTGGCAGGAATTCATGCCAGATGATCTAGCTCTCAGGATAGTGACTGCAGGAAGAATGTTACAAAATGTGAAAGGGGAATATAAAATAATGAATGATTTTGAGAAAGCTAGTTGAGGATTGCTAATCAGAAGGGGACTGAATAAAATGCTGACCCTTAAACAAAACAAAGGGAAACGCTTGGCATACTGTAGCTACCTTGGGGGACCACCTTCTCCATTAAACACTAATAACTTTTAAATTGGTGTACCTCACATATTTTAAAGAAGAGGGAGCAGGGAAAAAGGAAACTAGCACAAAACTGGTTAGGATGACGCATAAGGTACAAATGTTTCAAACTTAGCTTCAAAACTTAAAATGCTTGTTCATTGGGAGAATTAAAAATCTAGCAAATAACTTCTGTTCCTCTATTTCCCAATCTGTAAATAGGAACAGAGACACTAGTAGTCAAAAAATTTGTTGTGATTAAGAATTCTGGTTGCTCTAGGGGTAGGGTACAGGATACGACTCTGTTCTCTTCAGCAAGTAAATGTGCTCTTTGTGGTTTGCATTTTCTACTGACCACAGCATACCTGTTCATAGCAATAAGATACAAAGCAAAACTCTAAAAGCAGAACCTCCAAGAGCTATAAATGAAAGAACAAAATGTACCTCTTGCAATATTCTTACCTAAGAAGAACATAGATCTTCTATGATCAAAATTATATCTTCTAATGATAGAAGATCAAAATTTTACCTTTTATTTTGAGATGATTTATTTCTTTAACAGGTCTGAGACTATGGGTGTACAAGATTACATGATAATCAATGCAATCAAAGCACACAAAACACTTGTACTTTTTAAGTCCAATAGAATGTCAGGTCTTCAGCACAATGAAAAGGAAAGCTAGTGAAAAGTTGTCTTTATGATTTTATTCACCCATTAACTGAATTACATTACACTTTTTCAGTTTTAAAATGGGAACCTAGACATCAAGTCTGAGGCAATACAAAATACTACTAAAACCAAACACCTTAATTTTGCATATTTGAATAGATTACTTCAGTCTCACTGTCCTCGAAACTGACATCGAATGCCATCTCCATATTTATCCTTCAAATAACCATTTTCAGCTATTTTCATCAGTAGGGTTAGTGACAAAGGGGTATCTCCTAGGTCTTCCTAATCACCTGAAACATGTAAATGCCATCAAATGGTTTGTCTTAAACCTGGCAAGGGTGTAAGATACAGCAGGCAGTAGTTCTTTAGACATAAGGGCAGGACTACAGGAAAGCATGAGAGTGTTTATGGTGAAGTCATGAGGGTGGTAGCCTAGGCAGCTAGCAGACCCAACTCAGGCTTGTAGCTGCTTTCCACCTCTGTTTCCTATTTACAGCACCAGAAAAAGCATTTCTTTATTTCCAAGCTGCCAAGCAAGCTTCACTACAAATCATGAGATTTCTTAGACACTGCTGCTGAGATTTGTTATTTTGGACACCCGCCAAAATCAAAATCTGCAAGGTCTTTTATCAGAAAAAGTAACCTTATCTTTTATGTAAAACCATTCCACTACTGAAAAAGTCTGGTTTCTTAAGCACTGCAGTAGTCTCAACCAGGAAATGACAGCATTAGCCCCAGCTGTAAGTCTCCTTTCACCCAACAGTTGCTCCCCAAATGATCATTCTGCCTCAATCCTTTCCTTTTATGATTTTTCTCCTACAGCCTGTTCTTCTTTCATCATGTCTCGGACTTTTCTGATGCATTTTTCCTCCTATTTCCTTGGCAGGCATAGCACAAAATGCTCACAGAAACTCAGCCCACCATGAAGACCTTTTTCCTGGGGCCCAGCATGCTCCTACAGTTTCATCTATCTGCTTTCATTAAGAAGTGTGACCATAACTATCTGCATTTAACAAGAAGAACCCACTGGTTTCAATACTGTGCAGGCTTCCACCCAGCTACTGCTCCACTCAGGCTTTCTTTGGTGTATGAAAGAAAAGGATGAGGAGAAGCCTTTAACAAAAAGTCAGCCCTTCCATCAAGTGAAGTCACCATGACAGAAGGGATATGAAGACAAAAACAAAAAAACACCCAAAACCTGGACTTGTATAGCAATGCCAGGCTCTCATAAAGCACTGCATTGGGTGTGAATTACCTTAAAACATAGAAGAATACATTCTGCTTTGGTATAAATACTTGCTGATTGTTTAATAGCCAAGTTACAAAGTTCCTGTGGCTACATTCTGAGCAGTAAACACAGTAAATCCCTGTTTTTAGGTAATGCACCCACTTTCAGAGCTACAAAGATCTTGTTGTTCCAAGAGGGAACAACCTAGTTCCCTATAATAAAACTTAAATACAACAGAATTAGTCAGAGAAATAAAACTGTTCAGTAACGTAGGCCAGAAATCTTTATGTGCTTTGCAGTCTTAAGCTACCTGGAAGTAATCCATAAACTGATTTTTGGTTTTATAGAAAATTCCCATTCTTATGAACGTACACATTTTTGTTTTGTCGTGACTGAAACAATTTTCCAGTTCATGTTAACTGTTTTATTTCTAAACTGGACTCCATTACATACAAACATAGAAATCTCTCAAACCACTCACGTTTTTCAATACTCCATTTAAATTTGAACTATAAAACCCTTTTTATAGAGATTTACATGACAAAAATTAAGGTCAGGTAAAGCCACACTCTTTATATAAATAAATATATAGCATCTGCAGGGGACACTGGCATGGAAAACCTCCAGCAGATCTAAAGAACAGAAAAGAAATAGCTCAAAGTCTGATTTCACATCACTGCATATTATTCCATGGAATTAGCATAAAACTAAATGCACGCAGCAACAGAGGTGATTTTTATTTCATAGAACACTGAAGCAAGTTGTCAGTCTCATAATTTGCTTCATATAGGGCAAAATACAATGAAAATAGAAGATGCATTTTGCAATATGAATATTTTCTATCTTTGGGGTCTACTGGCTGATTGTTTACCCTGCATATGCATCTGTAAGAATTACAAAAGCACTTGGTATCACATGCTACTAAATAAGAAGTCTCTCTCACTCTGGACATCACTGTATGCTTATTAAAATGAGATTTTATCAAAGTTTATCCTTAGGAGGTGCTCCTGTTTCACACAGTCTCCTCGACCTTCCCTGGTAAGGACTTTTGTAGTCAGACAGTCAGGTTCTTCCTTCACCCTGTGGGGTGCTAGGACTTCGCCAGCTCAGCCTGGAGACTCAGCCAGCACATAGTCAGGTGCAAAACTTTTGAGACCTTGGCTTATTTTAAAGTCCCATATCGCTGCCACACACCACTGGAAAGATTGTTGTCTCTAGATCCATATGCTTATGCTGATAAGTAAGATCAGGCTGGGCTGGGGATCTGGAGAGTTCAACAGCTCTAACAATACCGATAGCCAGCATATCTTTAGAAAAGGCATTTAAGTACCATGTCTCCCACCTGTGTTGGTCAGCTCCCACAGCAGTAGTCACTGAAAAAAACCCCAACAATCAACAAACAAAACAAACCAACAGCCCACAAAGGTTTAGAAATAGCTTTCTTAATGCTATGACACATTATGCTAAGTTGTGCCACTGCTTCTGGCAGGCAAGGGACTGCCTGGCAGCACCCAGAGCAGTCACACCGTGTCTATGCCACCCTCTGCTTTCACCTCACCAGGTTCAGAGCCACTGAGGACAGCGCTATCAAGAACCCATGGAGCTTGCTGAATGATGACAAACGAGCAACTGTAACAGGACGGAAAGTCTTTCATGCCTCGTTGCTAGCTGAAAGCTTGGTCAGGTGGGGAATAAACAAGAGTGGCTCCTGTCTACTGGATTAATAGTGCCGTCTGAAACAAGGGCTGCAGAAGTGATCCAGGTGACAGGAGATTTTGTTGAGCGAAGACAATCTATCAGAGCATTGCCAATGCCCACCTATTTTCTAGGCACAGCTGGAGAATAGCAAAGTACAGATTTGTGTGGGGACAGACTGGTGATTTCACCAAAGACCTTAGCCATCACAGCTGTGCACAGCATCTGAAAAAAAAAGCTTTGCAGACTCTTACTCGTTCTGTGGAAGATACATATGTACATTCCTCTGATGGAAATAGTTAACACACCTGTACAAGCCTTATTTCCAAATGCATTAATACAGAAAAGGATTGCCCTTTAGTTTAGACCACAGAGAACAAAGAGGTATCTTGAATGAAAACAAGTCAAGAGATAATACTAAAAAAGACAAAAATGCTGTCAAAGCACAGAAGGTTCAAATTTCTGATAGCCACAAATTTCTGTGATACCCACACTATCAGAGTTGCTTTTCTCTCATCTATTATGCCACTAAATAAGGACACACACTGACAGCCTGAAAATTTGTTTTACAAAGCCTGTACTTTCTGTCTGAGAAGCAGCCATGGATAGATCCAGGGGCAGACTGAATTCTAAACACTGATTTTTTGGGGGTAAGGCACTGAATTTATATTTTTCTCTTGAAAACATGGGACAGAAATCTTCCAAATAAATGTATACCTGTTGGTTAAATCATTTCAATTATGACTTGACATGGAAAATTAATCCTGACATCTAAGAATATATATTTTTTTAATAAAGATCATAGTGATCGTGAAATATTTGTGGAGCAAATTAACTATGCCCTCCTGGACAATGAAAGAATACCCAGCAAAAGTGCATCTCCCATACCTAATGACAAATAATTTACAACAACAAAGAACTGTAAGTTGCAATGTCCCAGAAAACCAAAAGCCAATCACTTGCATCACAACTGTTGCAACAAGAAGTCAGGTTCTACACAGAGTTGTGAAAGTCCAATGTGGTAATTTGGATTCTACTTACATAAAATTTACTCAGAAAGAAAAACTTCTTCACCATCATCACTCTACTAGGAATTTCCTATAATAATGCTGTGCTTGCTATTGCATTGAAACAGTGATTTCAAGACTTGATGTAAATCTAGATTTGCTTTTCATTCCTCTTACTTGGAATTTGAGCACTACTTTTAAAATTATTTCCTGCATTTTATCTCTTAAAGTGCAAACTAGTAAAATAAGAGAAGAACTTGAATAATATCTGCACTTCATTTTCTACCCTTTAGGACCTCAGAGTTTATTGTGATGTCTGTGTACCTGACTTCTTTTGAAAAATGCATTGTTTTTTTCTTTATTCACATGCCTTCTTCTTTCATTAGTTGAAGACAAATCTGGCTTGGAGATCTATATTCTACAAGTTGCTTTTTGCTGATGACAAAAAGTATTTCATTTGCTATGCCATTTATATCCTCTGCATTTGCCTAATTTTTCACTCATGCAAACTAATGCCTATAGTACTTACAAATTCTAATTTCAGTGGAAAACTAAGCCATGATGATGAATCTCAGTTTCATTTATAAATTTCTTTTTGCTGCTCTGTCCTTACAAAGACAACCTGCTAAACACAGACTCATATAAGCCATTCACAAGGCTTAAAGCAAGCAACTTTCATTTCAGATTTAGAAGGCTGACAGTGGCAATGTGGTCACATGCAGTCCAGCACACAGTATGAAGCAAACCTTCTTCTCATACATATTATTCTCATATTATTGTATCTATCTTCTGCAAGGTATCAGCAAAAATTTTCAGCAATGACTGCATCAAGATCGGCAGTTTCTTAACAGAATCAAAGATAGAAGCTATCGGCCTCCTGATAGCTGCTGATTCATTTGTTTGTAGTGAAACTTCACCTTTTGAGTAGAGGGGACTCATGCAAATGAACAGAAAATTGACCTCTCCTATAGCTTTTCCAAGATCTTTAAGAATAATTACAGATTTGGGATGTTTAACAGGAATAAACTCATTCCACACACTTAATGGACAAGGTTTCAGAAACTCCTGCAGAAAAGACTTAATACAGGATTCTTAGTCTGATTCCGGTCTAGTCTTCAGACTAATGGTCTTAGAAGGACCATTTGATGGTTTAATGTGTTTTTTTTTTTCTCTCAACAATTTCTGAATCAGTCTTGCTTTCTAATTATTTTTTTTCCCTTTTGATAAGGTCTATACCACTAACATATTCACTTGTCTTGCATTTTCCTTTAAAACTGCCAATTTTTCTGTAAGGTCTGTCAGTGACCTGGGGACTAAAAGTTATATATGACCTTTGCTGTGGTCAGAAGTATCTGATGGAGCTTCTGTTTCCAGACCAGAAACAGACACGCAGTGCAAATCTCACTTCCCTGCAAGAGATCAACAGAACTACTCAAAAAACTTCTGATAGCAGTGAATTCATCTGCCACAGCTGAAACAGGCTCAGTTTTGAGTAAGTGTCATGGTGAGATGCAATTATGACTCCTGTCTGATCACTCCAAATGTACACATTTATGCTACTTGAGTCAGAAAAGCTCACAGCAGTTGGTCATTGTCTCTCCCCTGAAGTACACCACAGAAGGCAAGAAACATCTGGAGGAAAAGCCTATAGAAATATCTAAATGAAGGTCATCAGTGTTAAAAATAGCAATGCAGCCTGTCAACTGGAAAGTGCTGGACACTGAGGAATCATTATGCTGCGTATAGTTTTTATAAGTAACTCTTCATTACATCTTTTCAAGCGACCCCACAGATGTTTTCAGGGCTATAGCTATAGCAGCTGCAGCCAGAGATGTAGTCATACTGCAAAACTCCCACCAGCATCAATTTTGGACCATGGATGGCAGTACAAAAACTGCATTAATGTCAGCTTAATGGTCAAGGAGAGTAGGTTAAATATGAAAAGCTCAAGATTACAAGGCAAAACAAAAAACAAATCTTGAAAATCTTGTGATGCCCAAAGGGGTGGGCACCCGGCAGTTCAGGAGACAGAGGGACTGTAACTTAATCCCTGGGAAAGCCATGCAAACTAGGGGAGATTTGTCTTTGAGTAGATTCAATTCAAATGCAATTTGAATTCAAATGCAGCTCAACAGATTTCGTAGCCCAACACTCCTATAAGTGAATTTATTCCTCTGCTGTGTCTGCTGTAGGTGAGAACTTCTCTTTATCAAGGAGGAGTCATTGCCAATGTCACCCAAAACCACAGTTTTACATAAATACAGTTTCAATTACTGTCAACCACTTGCAACCATTTGCTTTTTGGTTAGCTACAGCATGAATACAAGTGGCCCAAAAATCTTTGGGATGGGACCAAAGGGAGTGCAAAATGATAGCTTTATAGAGTAATCGCTCCCCTTTGAATTGTCTTGCACTTTATTAATTTCCAAAGTATTTTTGAAAGCTCAGGATGGTGATGGTGCAGATCCCTAATGGCACCATATCAGGCAACTTGCTAGGGGGCTCATGCAAGTAAAAGTTCTTGGAACTGAGATTGTAATTTCTAAGAGCAAATACATTACGATTTTATAAGCTCAAAAAGGCTGTGAGAGTAATAATCCTTAAAGCCTATTAAGCTATTAAGGTAACCAAATAAAGCATCTGCATTTTGATGTGTTTCCAATCTAGATACTCAGCATGCAGCTTCCTGACATAGGAAAAAGGCAGGAGAAATCATTCTCCATAAGGCAATTTTCTCTGTTGCAGTTTATGTCAGAAAAGAATATAAATCCCAGAAACTTCTTCCAGTTTTACAACATCTCATATCAATGTTAGGCTTTCAATATTTGAAAATGTCTTCACTGTTAAAAAGATTTTTAATTCCTTAAAGCAAAAGATTAAATATACCAGTTCCTTACCCTTTTTATATTTTTATGTTTGCAGTGTTTCATCCGCTACAAAATCCATCAGCCACACTATGCCTGTGGCCATCTCTACTGACTACTTGTTAGCACTGCTCACACTACTGGCTGGCTGTTCCTTTTTTCTTTTTCATTTTTTCATTTTCATTTAGAACCTGCCTAAGGACAAAATTCTGTGCTGACCATAACAGGCAAGTTCGTGACCCAACAAAACTAAATGAAATGGAAGTTTTTAGCTAATATTCTTTGGAGGTTGCCTTTTTGTGTCCTAACGACTTTGCTTTTAACTCAGTGAAGGCATAACATCTTCATAATATTTTGGTATATCCACTAGTGCAAAACAGACATACAGTTAGACTACTATATATATATATATTTTAAATTATTGTTTTACTTCCAAGATTATGTGCAATCCTACTCCATAAATAATGACTAAGAAGACTTTAGAGATAAGCCAATCAAACAATACTGATTGTGATAGGAAATCAGATGAGTCTATTTCCACAGTAAAAAGTAACAACTATATGAGACATGGGCAATTCAGCAATGAACATAAATTGCAGAGAAGACATCTTCTGCCTACATCCAACAACAGGCCAGAGTTGATCTTATTAAGTAATGATGATTTTATTATTTTTTCCCCTTAATTTTTTCATGCTAGGTGATAATTAATTAGCACATGGCACTGTCAAATGAAGACATGTAAGAAATGTGTCTTAGATGACAAAAAGTGGTAATTCAGAAATTTTATTAGAAGGATGAATTGAGAGGACACATTATCTTCATCATATTTATAATTTTTACTCTCAATAAATAGTGCTCACTACCTGACTGAGTAAGCACTGTGCAGAATGAGGGGGTATGATGAGCTTGGATTTCTAGAGAACATATGATAAGCACTTCCTAAGGGTACAATTAGATGACTTTTTACAATCTTCCTCCACTATATTCAGATACAGTATTTCAGGTTTAGTCTCAATGACACAAAAGTAAGAAAATATTTTAACAGTGTACACTGCAATAAAGTACCCTTACCCCAACAACAAGGCTTTGCTTTGTTCAGTCATATGGCTTGAAGGAGAGAAGACTGTAACACTGAAATTTCAGCAATTCCATTCCTTCTGAGCCTCATGTATATAAATGTAATTATCGTGTACTTATTTTAGAAAGCATTTTTGAAAAAGTAAAGGTGGCCTCCTCCCGAAACATTAAAATCAAACTTCTGCTGATTTTAACATCTGTCCTTGAAAGAAAATCACTTAATTTACCATTGATATATCTCTGGCTAAAAGGCAGATACAGTTCACACAATAATACGAGGTTGGGAGAGGCCAAGAAACCATTTCATAAAACTGGTGGATAGGGGCTATTTGATCTAAATCAACTGTCTATTGAACTGTATAATATTTTTCTTCATTTTTATTTACAATGCCACACACATTTTCAGTACATTACCACACATGAGGCTGCTGTGTTCCACCTGAATTTTCCAGGTCCATCAAGTGGCTAATGAAGTAGTCTATGTGTTTTTTGCAGTATTCTTCATCCAGAATCTTCTTCTGAATAACATTTAACAGTAATTGTTCCTTGCAATGTTTGTTAAAAGACTTGTTATATAAACCTCAAAAGGCTAATCCAAATCTTAATGGAGGACAATTACTTCCATGCTGAGATAAGAGAGGTCTCTTTCCTTGCTATACTGCTTCTCATAGCATCCCTGGTAAAGTTACACACAAACCAAAGGCAGGAGTCCCATCATTCCTAGGGACCTCTTATTACTGTCTCCTGTCCTACATCTTAATATAACAAATGCTTGTACAAATCAGTAGATTAGATTAACACATCAGAAATTTTGCTTAGGCACTTGTACTGCAGTTGACTATAAGCCACTGAAGTGAGAACAAGGACAGTCCTCTGTGGATTACTCTGGGATGTGGGGTAAACACTGACTTTCTGTTTCTCCCTCACAGATGATGAGCAAGGAAGGGGAAGAGCAGGGTCATTGGGGAAGGCTACAAGCTGTCCCTGCAGTCCTCCAAAGGATCCACAAAACACTGCTGAAATTTCCATTCCATCTGCATCTGAAATTTGCTGTGTCAGACAAGCTAGATCATTAAGTTCTAAGTCATTTTGCATAAATATCCTTGCTTCAAATGGAATAAAATTAGTAGCGGACATAAGTCGCATTTAAATGTAAGATCATTAGGCTACCCAAATCACTCTTAACAGAGGTGCTTTACAGGCAGCTTAGCTCAGCTGTGTTGTCTCCTATGCAAATGGATAAGCAGGATACAGCACTTGATCAGACAAATTTCTGACATCTCATTCCTCCCTGTGAGCTGTTGGGATACAGCTGGGCCATAACATTCCCTGGCAGGAGAGAAGGAACAAGACCTTACTTGTATTTCTTCTGGAAGAACAACCACTTCATTTATCCTGGACATTACTCACTTACACTACTAAAGTAGCTTTCTGGGTAATACAGCATTTTTCTCTAGAAAGCTTCAGAACTCTTCATATACTTTGTGAAATGGAAATTCCCACACTGAGTGGTTTTCTACAGTCTGATGGATCTATTTCTGCTCTGCTGGAAGGCAAGGGAGCCTAGTCCTAGCTCCATAGTAAGAAAGGCCTCTTCCCCTTAATACATTCACATTTTTATTTAAACAGTGTTAATTACTAAGTTTACTTAGATGTCAGAAAATTGGGCACCAGAAAACTTCCATTCATCTCAGTACAGAAGCTCCAAATTTCCCATGTGGTAATCAGAGAATTTGGCTCATTATGCTACATCTTATTAATATTTTCTTTAAAGTGGGGATACTTACCTGTCAATCATTGTCTCTTGGTCAGAGTTATTTCCAAGTGAAGGCTGAGTCATGGATTTACCACCTAGAGGAGTGTCCAGACAAAGTCTCAAGGAGGCTGCAAGGAATACAGGAACTGGAACTTCATACCAGGGCTCTATAGGATACATATAGCTCTAGAGGATATGACACCATCTTTTAAAGTTTTAACATTTGCTTCTTTTTGGACAAATAATTGGTTTCACTTATGCACTGTAAGGGAGAACTAGAAAGAAAAGGTAAGTCCTGACAAAGAAGACAACTACTCAATGAGATAGATGTAGGTCCAGTTTTCCCATTTGCAGACAGAAAATGAAATTGTATTTTTCATACTACTGCTGAATTCTTGGCTCAAATGCTGATAGAGGCCTGCATGGCACCACCTAGTGCTGCTGAATTCCTATCACTTCTCAATCTCAATGACCAAAAGCAGGGACAGAACTTCTCCTAACAAGGCTTAGGGCAGGAAATGGTCCTACAAGCTGCCGAAAGTTCCAGTGTTCCACTCTTTTAAAGTTGCCAGTATATGGCTGGTTTAAATATGTTTTCAAGCCACTGGTTCTGTCCCCACATGGATAATGGTAACCTAAAGTAGGAGGATCTTGGCTTTACTGAGATCTTTATTTTTTACTAAGACAGTAAGACTTGGATGACCTTGGAAATCCTAGCAGAGCTGGAGAAGGAAAGAGCATAGAGGTGCTTACAGGCACTTCTTGTGATATATCTAGCAAAAGCCAGTTAAACATTAAAATTGAGGCAATACTGGTACTGTGAGTTGAAGCTAAAGCAAAAAATCCACTTTCTTCCTCTAACTGGCAAATTCCTTTCCTCGTGTACAGGCTCTGCAACCATGGAAAATGCTTCCATTTCTCTAGATGCTGAAAACTGCATCTGAAATTGAATGATTCCACACAAATGTGTACGGAAGAACACTTGTGAAGTAGGTCCCAAGTGAGAACTGTGGCTTTTATTAGCCACAGAAAATAGTAAAATAATGAATAATGAGAAAGAATGAGAGCAACCTGCATCTTTTCTGTGATGGACTCCTTTCTAGAGAGGGCTGTACATCTAGGACCAGCAATGGAGTTTTAAAGTCCTACAGATAAGAACTCCTTACTTACACCGAACAGTGTTTGGTGTAACAAACAGAGTAAGATGTATATTTGATGGTGTTTGCTTCCCCATCTGCAATATTAAGATACCAATATGGACTGTTTTGTGAAGCGTCTTGCCAGTCACATATGGAAAATTCAATGAAAGAGACAAATATTAGCTTCAGTTATCCAGTTCCTTCACTACTCCATTGTCACTTGATGCTTCTATTTCCATCTGCTTTTAGTTAAATCCTATTCATAGTTGGCAGTATTTTTGGTGGGTGATGAAAACAAACATTGGAAGACTTAATCTTCCTGCCTGGTTTCCAAAATGATAATATTGTTGAAATGCATGCATAAATTTGAGATTCAAGTTATGTCATAGTCTAACCCTGAATTGTATGTAATAGAAACATTTACTTCTGGATTTTATGATATTTGCAAAAAAACCCCATCCTTTCAACACTGTACTGAAAGTCTGTGTAGCAATAAGCATATACCAACATGCTAACCTGTTATAAGCAATGAGCAAAATGATGCAAGCAAAATCATTACCAGAGTGGTGAAATAGAGGTGCAAAACATTCCTTTTGTATCATTCAGGGTTCTGCTGCTATGGCCAATAAATTTCCAGTTAGTTCTCTAGGAGAAAGGAATCTTCTGAAGGCAGGGAAAAGGAAGCCTGCTGATCAGCTGGTTTACTTTGTTTTTTACTTCTCTGGTTTACTTTGTTCCACTGTCTAGATGGGTGCTTGTGTCAGCAAGGCTCTGCCAGTCACCCAGGCCAAGCACTTCATGCTGTTTAAATGAAAGTCCTTAGTTCCTACACTTTCTTAATCTGTCCTTGGCCAGAACACTGTTGTGTGGATAATCACAAAACCTGTCTAGAAATGAGAAAGCTGTTCCAGTTAAAATAAAGGTATGAACTTGTTTTTCTCTGGACTTGATGCTAAATATCTATCTAACAAGATCATCCCCCTGTAGTTGATATTGTTCCATAACCTTCTGAGAATCCTGCAGAAGAGCAGGATCCTGTCCTTTGGGTGTGCATTTGTCAGTGTTGCATCAGAAGTCTTGGAATGAAAAAAGAATAAATTCCCAAACCAAATCTTGCTGACAAACAATGAGAAGGGACCTCTGACATTTAGCAGCCTAAGATGGAAAATATAGCATCTTTGAAGTTCTGTAAATCTCAGATTTAGTATAAGTCATACATAAATTATTTCAGAAACCTTAGTCTTTGTTGCTTAAGCAACTAATGATAAGCAGGCAAATGAAGCCACAGCAAATATCTTGGTTGAATGTGCATTTTCACAGCTTTCCCTTGATCTGCAGAAAATGGCTACACTTAAAGGTGCATGTATAGTGCATCTTTCAATTGTTCCTCTTGTTCTTGGCTTTATTTACTAACTTCAGGTCAAGAAGGTCCAAAATACTACACAGTACCAAATGAAGCCTTAATGTACACACTCCACGAATTTTATTTTTTCTATCAAGCCTACAGAGAAAGATATATCCAAAGGGAAATTTTCTTATAATTTTTATAATCCTCCCCACCCACTGCTTTTCTTGTTGATTCCAGCTGCACTTGATAGAATTTTAATTGATGCAGTGTCTTCCACTGCATCAATTGCCATGAAATGGAGAGCTGTTTATTTTTGTTTTGATTTTATTCTGAATATAATTTTTCTGCTTTTTCCAGAAACAGTGTAAACTGATTTCCAGCTTTCTTCACCTGTCTTTTTTATTTTGTGATTTGCTGGACTTTATGAAGAATGTTGAGTCTTAAATACTGCATCTGGCAGTATTACTCATTTGACTGAAGAATTCTTAGCACTAATGAGGCACTGGAAATTAATCCACATCGTTCTCTATGTGTCATAATGTGTCTGCCAGGCTGACATCCTGACTGCAGTCTGTTGTAGCAATGCAGATGTTCACTGTCAGACATAAAAAAATTCAAAAAAAGCAACCAAACATTGCCTTAAAAGAGACCTACTCAGGTGTTAGTATTCTGATGTTAATTTCAAATATTAATTTTAGTTGTTTTGTGGCTGAATGAAAAAGGGAGTGACTGTGCTAAAACATGAGTCCAGCTTTCTTGAACCATTTGTAAAGCTTTCAAAGTATTTCATAGGGCCTAATTTACAGCCTTTATTGACAAGAAGTATATGTCACAAAGAACTACACATCAGCAGCAACAGCATATGAGAACACAATGGAAAAAAATCTACTGATCTGTGCCCTCAGAAACTTCCTGGGGCAGAAAGCTGTAAATGAAGTTATGTTGTCTCTATCTCACTTCCTAAGGAGGTTTACTCCCTTCAGTACTTATGATGATGGCAAATCAGAGCTGTGAATACAGTATTCTTGTTTTGTTAAAACCTTGTTCAAATTTTAAAAAATCATAATTTAATGAAATGATAATGGAACTATTCTGCATGATTTCTTAGGAGCCTTAAGTCCATGGATGAACTTCATTGCTTTCACTAGGTTGCTGCTAGAACAAGGATATCATCTGCTTTCAGAAGTCACCTGTCATAAATAGTGAAAATCCCTGAAATTGCATTGCTCAGTTAGTAATGGCTTATTTTGAATATTTTTGAATAGGTCTCTACAATTAAGCCCATATACAGCAAGGATGTTTCATTAAGACATTCCAGTACCTCCATTACATGGAACTGGTCAAAACCTAGAGAATCACAGTAGAACAGATAATAACACAATAATAAATAATTCCTCAGCTTTTTCTATCACTGAAGGGCTTTTTTACTTATCAGTAAAAAATTATGGAAGAGGAGACAGGTCATATGCTGTCACAGGATGATGATAACCCACGTACATTTTAAATGTGGAAAACCTAAATTCTAGGATGCGTCAAGAACAGTACTTCCAATAAAGACTGGCAGCCCTTCAATAGACATTGACAAAAGCTCAGCTGCAAGATGGCAAATCTCTGTTGTATGGCAACAGGAAATATGGGTTCTTACTAGGGCAGGTGCTGGGAAGGACACACAGGTGTAGAGGAGGCAAGGGGAGACCTCAGACCTTTATTCCTCTTTATAGAAAAAAAGGCAGAGTGGCAGGAGCACAAAAGAATTGTAAAAAATTATCACTGAAACATGGACATAACAAAAGGATATAAACTGGAGACAGAAACAGTCTAGAAGTGAGAAAGGTCTCCATATGTGGGAAATTCTGAGCACCAGCATATCTATCTGCCTTCTTCCTGGGGCTTTAACACTTCTGTTACCTATTCTGTCACCCTCTGTATGTGCGTTCACAGAATAGGGCAACATCATTGCCTCTGATTGCAAGCTTCAAGACACAGAAGTCCAGCCCAGTGCCATGTTAAGTTTTGCAAGCAGTACTTGCAGCATATCCTGATGAAAATGTAGGAGGAGATTCTACTCTTACTAGGATTTAGTCCATTAGAATTTTACTAGCATACAATCTATTTGGTGACTATGTGGTGCAAGTTACCAAATTCTCCTTCATTATAAAATGGAAACTGCTGATATTCATAGTGCTATATTCAACATATGCACATATACCTCCCACCCCTGAAATTACTCCACTTTAGGAGGAAGCAGGTTGTTGCTGTTGTTGTTTAAATTTATTTAGGCATTTGATTTAATAAGCAAAGCCTTCTATTTTTTCTGAATTGCCTTTTAGCCAACATGATTCACTGGTGGCTCATCACTTCAACAGCTATTGATAGATTTCTGCAAAATCATGTTAGGATGGGATCCCATAATGTGTTTGCCACTTAAAACATAGATATGGGGAAGACAAATTTGACAGACAAGTGGAAATGGAACCCTCGGTATAAAGGGTACTTTGGAAAGCTTCACAGTCACCTACAAAAATAAATCTCAACTACAGAATGTGAGCTCATCTTTGCATTTCACTGATGTGTATGTGTCACTTTGATAAATCTGCTAATTTTCAGGATGAAAGAGCAAGGAGGATCATATAATTGTTTTCTCTTATACACTAAATGGAAAATTTAAAACTAAGGTCTCTGTCTTGAAGCAGGTTTTGACTAAAGTCAGAATTCGTGCAAGTGAACTAGAACTACAAAGAAAGTGACAGAGTTAGTTCACGCTTCTGTGGGATTCATGGCTGTATAAAACTATTGTTCATTCTACTAATACCTACGTGGGGTGTTTTGTTCTTAAACCAGGGGAGACTAAGCCAGGGGAGCAGCTAACTTCAAGGACTCAGCAGGGGAGTATACTTATAACATTGCCTCTTAAATCCTCTTCTTCTAGCAATTGTAAAAGGCCACCTTTACTGTGCTATAATGGCATTTAAAATTAAGGGCAATATATATGTTGCTAGGTTCAACAGCACTGATTCTGTTGAAAATCCTGTGGTTGACTAAGTCTAGAAGATAAATCTAAGAGCATATTTAATATAACAGAACCTACATCCATGAAAATACTTAGCCATATTAATAAAATATTTAAAAAAAAAATGAAAAATTTAAAAGAAAAATCTGATTTACTTAGAATTATAATTAGAAAACCTAGTACTTAATTTTTGTGTTCACATAATGAGGCCACTTAGCACAGTTTGTGGGATAATCCCACATGGCTTGACCACAATTATATGACAGAATGTCCAAGTAAATATTACCCTAATGCTTTCATCTAAAGCCAGACTAATTAATTTGGATTTTATACAGGAGTTTATTTCCTCTAATACTTAGTAAGAACACAGTTATTTGGATGTAAAACTACCAGAATTATATGATACGAAATAATGACCTTCTACTGCAAATAAAAAATTAGAAATTTTACCACACAATGGGAGAGAAAGAGTCATATTTGCACACGAGAATATTTAGGTAGCCCTTCTAAGAGTAGGACATCTGATGTAGCTACCCTTTACTACTCCCTTGGCATAAAGCACATGCAGACAAGCACACGTGCACACTGGTGTTTCGACTTTTGAAAAGGAACAGGAAGACAAAAAAAACCAAAACAAGCAAACTCAAAAACCCAACCCATAACACCCCATTTAGTCTAAATGAGTTAATTTTAACAAATATCCTTCAAAACCAGTAATGCTTAAGTGTGAAATGACCTCCTTCCTTATGCTTACGCAAACATAAGGTGCTTAGATTTAAGTCAGAGTGGCACTCAGAAAATTTACCTGAAAACAATACTAAAAGATAACAGTGTAATAATTCTTGTAATTCCCTCTTCGTTAAAAGAACAGACCACCATGTTCCAGCCTGGATTTTCATGCACCGTTCTGAGTCACACCACTGGGGTCTGGCAAGCACCAAGCTGTGGGAACCAGATGACACTTTAAACTTCAAACATAGCTCAGGTTCCTAAAGCAGTGTGGGTGGCTAAATACACCTTAAACCCATTGTACCTTGGCATATTGCCTTGAGCAACAGACATCTTAAACTCCTCCACAGCCATTTTACGCAATTTAATCCAAGAGTGCTCAGGATTTAATACATAGACTGGCCAGGAAACTGCCTTAGAAATCTTACTATCTCCCAAAAAAACTCTCATTCAATTTCCCCTCAAAGTTCTGATAAGGCAGAAGCTTAAACCTTTAAAAGTGGCATCTATGAATGTTCAAGCAGATGTACTTTGGGAAAAAGTGCACCTGATACTAAATTGCAGAGCAGAATATTCCTTCCTCCATGGGCCAAGCCTTATCTCCTATTTTCCCCGGTGCACTTGTTCAGAGGCCATTCTGTGAGGTGAAGTTTTATCAGGAAAAAAACTAACATTTTCCTTTTTTTCCCCCCCTCTTTCTCCTTTTTTCTCCAGAAGGGGGCAAAAGTTCAATCCCTGCAGCTCAGAGATTAGGTGTTGCAAGGCTTCACTGTGTAGCAGTGTCTATTCTTCCAAATTATTTGGTTTGTTTTTTGCAGAAGGAGGCAACTTACTAGTGAAAAAGCTTTTTTGATGATGGAATCTACCCATTTGCTCATAGAATTCCTATGGACTTATTTCAATGTATTATTAATTTCTTTTTAATCTTCGACTGAAAATTACTTTAAACACGAATAGCAGCTAAATCTCTGATTAACATTTACATATATAGTCTTGGAGCAAAAAACCAAACCAAAGCCAATTTACTCTTTTCACTACTTCTGCCTTTAGTTTCTTTTGACAGCAATTGCATTTTGCTATGTGATAATGCAGAATGGTAGCATAATAACATAAGTAAACTTTTGTTTAAGATAGAGACACGGACTTCAAGAAAACTGCAACTTTCATTTCATCCTTCAAAATGCAAAAAAATCCAAGCATGGATTCAATTCATTATAGAGACAAAAATACCAAACCAAACCAAGAATAGCTTGTAGTAGTGAACAATCGTGTTTCTAGAGTAAGGGGAAAGAAGGAATTAAATCTCCCAGGCAGAAATGGCTCATGAGCTTTTCCTTAAGAAAACAATGTTTTAGAATGTCTATTGTGCTCTTTAAAGGAATAGAGATAAACATCCTGATTTCATATTTCATTACTTTTACCAAGGGCTCAGGTAGACCCGTGTGAGATACTGTGCAGTGGCTTTCTTATCATGCCTGCCCTGCTCTCTTCCACTGAGACTTCCCATGGGATCATGAAAAGAGATATTTTGCTGACTCAGTCCCATCTGCAGCAGCCTCCTAAAACTGTTATTCCACAGAAACTACTAGAATGCTGCATCACTGGAACAAATTGTTCATTAGCTTTATTTCACCGAAAGAATGTAAAATGCACTAATGAAAACTGTTTCATATTGATGAATCTGAACGTAAGAAAGCATGAACTGAGGTAAAATGTTATCCAAGCACTACCTGCCACTGCACAGACACAGATTAGTCACATAGGAAAAATTTCCACTCCCATGGTCATAATACGAATTGCTTAAATGTTTTGCTGCAAAGCCGAAGATTTAAAGTAATCCTCAGCATGAATGCCTGGGTGCTGAACAGATATGCAAAGTGAGCATAGAAGGGAGAGACCTTTTCATGTGGATACTCAAATGTATTTCAGTGGTTGGTAAAAATGGCATTCCAGATTTCTAGAAGAAAAAGCGAATCAGTGCATCAGCAGAGATGTTTAACCCCTGCAACTGCAGTGCCAGGGGGAGCGCTGGCACTCGGGGCTAAGTGCTACAACCTGCTACGAAGTCCTTCCTGGGAACAGGGGGAGACATTGACAATTTTTATGTGGATTAGCAGTATATGGACGATAGTGAGTCTGTGGCATTGTCATTTTTAGCTCATCTTATCTATTTGAGTTCTTTTGAAACTAATCTTCTTGGTAAACAGATTGCAGACAACACTTAATTTAAAAAAATCATGAATTCATTTAAAAAAATGAATTCATTAAATAGCCTCTGCAATGAGAGCAGCTGACTCATTTGGAATCAGTTTTCCACAATAATATTAAAATATTTAATTAGAATGCTGCTTATAAAAGAAGTCAGACTCTAATCAGCTGTACTGTTGCAGGCTATTGTCTAACATAATAGATTGTAATCTTATTAATAGAAGAATATTTTATGGCAAGTGTTCCAATAGCAGAGCCAAATTCATTACTTGCATGAATCTACAAAAGACAATGAATATAAATTGGAAAATCACAAGAAGCATTCTCTGTATTAATATGGCAAAATTATTTTACCTTGAATAAATCATTTTACCTAAAATATTAACATAAAATATTCTGTAGATAAAACCTGAATATTGACACAGTAAAATTAGATAACTAAAAACTTTTCACTTTAAATTTTAAATAAATGAGTTAGAGATGACAACTTAAAGACCAAGGAAATAAAATAAACATCATAAAACTAGATAATTTATAATAATGAATGCAATACAAGCTTAGTCGTTTTCCCCTGTCTCACACAGAATAGTGTTTATATTTGGAAATACAGAAATTACTTCTAAATCTGTACACTGATTTTTCTTTTTTTTTTCTTTTTCTCTTTTAATTTGGAAAATCCCCATTCAAAAACACAGCCCACAACTGAGTCACGAATTTCTACAGTTTAATATGTCATCTTGTTCTTTTCTGGGAACAGGAGTATCAATTTAAACTATGCTGCACAGAACTAGTTTGCCAGAAACTGTGTAGCAGAAAATGCCATTGTGAGCTATTTGAGGGTTGATTTAACCATCCTATTTGAAATTAATATGGAATTAAAAAATACTCTGTTCATTCTGCTCTTCCTCTGCAGGCTTATCGGTCACTGAAAGTAATGCTACCCACACTAACCTCTGTTTCTACGTCTTCCCTGCCATTTGGATAGTTCTTGTTTAGCAGGACACTGTGTAGCAAAGGAGCCGTATTTCAGCATGTGGTGAGCAAAAACATAGCAGAGACTATGCAGACCAGGAGACACCTCCAAGGGAAGCCTTAACGCCAGCAGACACATTTTAGGTACGTAAGACTGGAACTGGAATTAAGTAAGGCCCATGAACTTCCCATTCAGTGCATGAAACAAGTGCCTCTGCCTCTCCCTTGCCCTGAAAAAGTGCAATCCACATCCATGAAAATGAAGAATTTAAAGTTCATTTAAATACCCTTCACAGTTACTTGTGAAGATACCTCATACTGGACTTGCCTGTAGCAGGCAGGGTCAAATCAATGGCAAACCTTCCCCAAAGATGCAGAAGTGTGGCCCCCACATTTTGAGCCTTCAGTCTGGTGGTTAAAATACTTTGATGGCAGACAAGAAAGACAGCACAGATCTCCCACGGGCCAAACTGAGTTTAGGTCTCCAACTTTCCCACTGCAGACACCATATTTCAAAGGTGTTACAGAGCCATTTAGGCTGGAAGCAGCCTAGGAAGGTTTCTGTGTCAAGCACATGCATGAAGCAAACATAGCACTGAACCTCCAGGTACCCAGGATGTGTCCAGTTAGATCTCCAAACCCTCTGAGATACTTCATTTTGTGAGAAGCCCAGTCCTTTTTGTGTTGGTTGACCCATGAAAGGTTTCAATAAGGACAAGCTTCAGGCACTATGTTACAAGATGGCTGAGTTTCTGTACCATATCTAGGCTGATCTACAAACTAGCTGCTTAGCATCAAACATGATTGATAGAGAAAAGTTATAGACATATGCAGACCTACAGTTCAGGAACAGTGATGTTGGGTTCAAGATCAGCAAACATGTTCAAAATCTTAAAAATTCCAGGCTTATACTTCTAACTCCTGTCTGATGGGATGCAGCCATTTCTACCTGAATAACTCTTCTAACAACAGACACTATTGTTCTGAAATTCGGTCTTGGCTAGCATCACCTACTTTAGAATGACTGAATTGTATTAAAATTTTCAAAAATTCAGCTCATGAATATAAAAGCATCATAGGCTTATCTGATGGCTAAAATAAGCACAGTGCCCAAATGAGGTGACACATACTGTAATGCAGCAATGTAACTGAAAATTTTATTATTTCTATTGAGGGTCCATAGTTACTCAAGAGTTGGTTGACTTTGTCAAAGAATCATCCTTGCCAGTTAATAGCTATGTCAAATACAGATATTTATCTAAAAAGCAAACAAAACCTGTGCTCTGATCTAAACCTACACAGTTCTGTCCTTTTGAGCATTTGGACACCAGGAACTGTGGTTGCAAGATCTTTAACCAGGCTCCACTCTACCAAATGCCGTGTAACACTTAACCATAACAGTGATCACAGACACGAAGTCTGTGCAAGCTAAATACTGATACCTAAGGTAGGAAAAAAGTAAAATTATACTATAGCAAGTATTTCTGCTTTGTGCCGAGAGTCATGTAAAAAGACAGCTTTGCTTTGAATCACCAGGAGCCCCTGATCTGCTCACAATTGAATGTTCTGTGAGATATTTTTTTCTCCCATCACAGGTACCTGATAGCTATGTGGGTACCCCCTGGCTAATAAAACAATGCAGTTCTGAATTTCTAGATGTCATGTAGATACTCACTTGAAGAAATTACTAGTTTTTCTAAGCCTTTAATATGATGGAGGAAACATTATCTTTGGTTGCTGGTTTCCTTCAAATTAATCACCCATTTTCCACCACTGTTGCACAATTTTTTTGCTTAGAATAATGGGATGTTTGGTCTGAGAACTGCTTAAAACATGTAGGGCTGCTCTGTGTCCCAGACTTTGAGGAATGGCACTGAGGCAGAACTACACATCAGTCAATAAAACTTGATCAAAAAAGTACCTTTGACTCAGAAATAGGTTTACTCTTATTCTTCCTTGCTCCAAAGGCTGCATACAATAAAACCTTTTTGGCCTGTTCCCACAACAATTCACAGATGATTCATGTGAGCTCAGGGGTTCCATCTCCCTGGCCTAGCCTTCCTTCTCTAAACACCCAGACTTAGAGACCTGCTTTTCAGACAACTGCAACCAGCACTGCAGTTGTTTCAGCACAGCTACTGCAATCAGTAACATCTACCACATTAACCATTCATGCTCCTCCACACTGGCTGGCATCCCAGGAAATCTTTTATTTTGTTAATATGTAAGGAAGTCCTGCTTTATTTATCATCTTGTTTACTAGAGAATGTGACACTGAGGAAGTGCATAAGCTCCATGGCGTGGCTGTTCATTCACTCTTGATATCAGGATTCAAATATTTTTGCCATGTAAAACTTTTCTTATACCAAGAGTGAAGGATTCCCTACAGACCTTAAAAATACAGTTGTCTTCACTGCTACATTTCTCTTAATTCTATGCCTGAGCTATCATACGCATCTTAATAACCTCTTTGAAGAACCAAAAGAGATTAAAGTCTAGTAGAGACTGTGATAGGGTCAAAATTGGAAGGTTTTGTAGTATGAATGTCCCTGTTTCTTATCACCTTTCTGTATACAGGATGAAAGATCATTCCCTGCTGTGAGGAGAGGAAGTTGATTTCCCATCCAGAGAAACATTAAATAGCCAGCTGGATTTGTAAGAAACTTCTTCCCAGATATTTTGAGTGCTTCTATGAAACAAGTAATAAATACATGATCCAGCAATATTTAGGTTTTGTCCAAGAATGTATTTTCCCAAACGTTCTCATTCATGTATCACATAGTCTCAGATAATTATTATAATCAGATGTTACCTTTATTTAGTGAGATGCAAAGACAATTAGATGCGCGCTGCTTTTGGGGAGGCTTCTACCCCAGGAAGCCTCATCACAGCAAGTTCAACTGGATGACTTTACACGGCCTGTCATCATGAAGCAACCTGCCTGTGGCTGTCCAAGCAACCTGAGCAGAAGGGATTGGTCTCAAAAACAGCAAGTATGCCGAGTCACAAAGCAATACTGATTCACGGCCTATATTGTAACACATGGTAGCACATGGTAGAACAGGCACACTTCTGCCACTTTTGTTGAATAACAACCCCACACAACCTTATTCAGTCCCACCACAATTTATGAAGAGTGCCTAGCTAATTCTGATTCCATGAGGCCTCCTACACATACAAAACTCTGTGAAAAAGATTAAATCTCACCACATTTGAACTGAACAACTGCTACAAAATTGCCCCTTGATTACTGAATGCAAAGAACACTGCAAAGTCACAGCAGTTCCTGCAGACAACTGAAACCACGGCAGCACATTAAATATTAGCACCACAGAAACTGGCAAACCACAGCTTTCACTGCCCTCTCCACCACATCCTAATGCAGGGAGAGTGTGCTGTGATTCCTGAGGAAGTTTAAGCGTTGGTGTATGTTAAGAGGATTTATAATAAATACTTCTATGTTTAGCACATGGGCATAAAGCTATGAGCAGAAAAACCTGAAACAAGTTAACAGCTGTGTCTATTTCAGTCAAGCCTCCAGCAACCACTGCCTGTTCATGCCTATTCTTCAGCATCTCATCAAGAAGTGCAATTGACAGCTGCCATTCACCTTGTGTAACTCTTCAGGAGACTCGTTCTATTTTTATAAAGATGTACAACATTTTTCCATTATCGGTACATGATAGGTAGAAAAGATCTGCCAACTGATTTTTCTTCTCCCTCTTTTTGATCATTTACAGTGCCTTTGACAGTCACCCATTAAAATTCAACTGTTCTAATCCTTTCTGCTCCTCCTGATGTGGTGGCGTGCTTTCTGGTGGTGAGTGATGAGGGTGGTAATTGAAATCCTTGTGACTCTGTGATTTGGATACTGAAGGTATTCAACAGTTTCTTGCAATAACTGAAAATCAGTCTGACTGAAGGCTGAAAGGCAATGCCCTCTTAATAGTTGCTACGTGTGAAGGAGAAAACCATGCCCTACCTACCCATCGTGGCTGCCAGCTAAAGGCTCCCAGACAGAGGTCAATCCCGTATTAGTAACCTTGGTCACTCTTTAGAGGACAGGTTTTGCTGCTCTACGGAAAGAGTCCTGCTGGGGTAGTCAACAAAGCTGGAAGCCAGAAAGTCAGAAAGGTGGGATGCAGCACCCCACTGAACTTCACATGACTTCTCATATTCATGCTCAGCTTTTTGTCTCTTAAAAAAGGTTTTCACATTTAGGGACTATCAGACATTGTCCAGCAAGTGAAAGGAGAGGAGGTGATTGCTGCAAGAGCTGTTAAATTGCTTATTTTTGTTTAGCCACCAAATCTGACAAAAAATCCCAAACCCAAAACTACAATGTTTTACTCTGAAATTAGCCCTTAAATTGACTGAAACCTTCATTCCTTACAGTGAGTAAAAAAGTTTTAAAAACTTTGTTCATGCAACTGAGATGGGGTGCATCTCTCTAAAGACAAGTCTACCTCAGTTCTGTAGTTTTACCCTGTGTGTATCAGAGACAAAAATCACTTCCTGGGTTTAATGCTGGAATTTCTGTCTTAGATATCTATGCTAGATGCATCTACTTCTCTTCATGGGCTATAAAGAGAATCACATCACAATAACCATACTGGAGGAGTCTCATGCCAGACAAATCTCACCTCACTGTAAGTGCAATTTAAGCAGATGCGACCTTCTATGCATTTTTTATTGCCCTCCAGATTGAAAATGGTGCTGTAAATGTAGGCAAATATAAGACTGACATTTTTTTCATTCCAAGAGGAAAAATGTCAGAAATTTGTGAAGCACACATGATAAATGTGTTGAGGAAGAAACAGCTGGCAAAATAAAGGTGATAATAAACTTATTTTAATTTCATGAAAACTAAAGTAACAGTTGCTCAGAAACAGGCTGTGTTACCAGTACTATTTAAAAAAAAAAATGGGGAGACAACTGAATTTTAATTCTGTCGAGATTTGCTTAAAAGTCTAAGTTCTTGATGAGATGTCACTTATGATAAACAGATCAATTCAGTTAGTCCTAGTTAATACTTCAGAGATACCTCACAGACAGGGCATTTGGCATCAACTGCAGCAAGCTAGTGTTGCCAGCTCATAGTGCCAATCTAAAGCAATCTAACAATTCTTCTTTATGTTGTGCCAGAACAGAAGTTCAGCAGAGATCGTTTCCACATAAATATAAAGAAAAACTACTTCACTGTGAGGATGACAGAGCACTAGAGTGGGCTGCTCAGGGACGTTCTCTGGAGACATTCAAACCCCACCTGGGCATGTACCTATGTGAGCTGCTGTAGGTGACTGCTGTAGGTGTAGGGGATTGGCACAGATTATCTTGCAAGGTCCCTTCCAACCCCTACCTTCCTGCAATTTCTGTGAAAAATTTTTTACTTTGTAGTCTCATAAGAAAAGTGCCCCATTCTCCTCTCCTCATTCCATCTGCACCAGAAGAACAGGCTGTTCTCCTTTGGCTATTCACAGACTAATGAGTTCTTTTATTTCCTCTCCATACGCCCACTTTTTGGTGCATTTTCTCTAAGTTATCTTAACTAGGAAGCAAGGAGACCTGCAGACCAACAATAAAGCAATGTCATTCCCACAAGCCTAGTGCTGTGCAGAGCAAGCTTTCCTTTTCTGAGGAGTTATTTAAGCTGAAATGCATCATAAATAATTTAACCTGCAAAATCTAAAATATTGGTTTGGGACAAGCATGTGTAGCACAGAAAACACAACACGCACATTGCTTATTCTTACAGCAAAGCAGCTAAAAACTAGACTTTGAGGTTACTAACAAAAATCTGGGCTGATACACAATTAACTACCTTGATGAGGAGACTGTGTACGAGATTCATCTTAATTTAAATTCCTGCTGTCTTTTTTTATCATGCATGTAATAAATGTGAGTGGGCTCTGTATAAAAATGATGGCAATCTCAGATAATGAGAATATGAATAATCAGGTATGAAAATAAGAGCCTAAAGTAGCAGTAGTTTTCAGTCTCAGGAAAGAGGCTGAATTACTGAACATAGGAAAGAAAAATAACTGTCCATTTACCATTCCAAGAGTTCAGGGTAGTATGCAGGCCAGAGCATGTGATGAAATGCTGGAGAGACAGCTGGGACTGGTATGTCTGGAGGAGAGAAGGCCCAGGGAGCGCTTACATATGTGTATAAATACCTGTCAGGAGGGTGTAAAGGGGCAGATCCTTCCCAGTGGTGCTCAGAAAAAGGACAGGAAGGAGCAGTCCATACTGAAATACAAGAATTTCTTCTTAACCTTCAGAAGAATTTTTCTTTATTATTTTTTACTGTGAGGGTGGTCAAACAGTGGAACAGGCTTCTCAGGGGCAGCATGGAGCCTCCCTCCTTGGAGATATCCAAATCCAACCAGGTATATCCCTAAGCAACCTGTGGCAGCTAAGCCTGCCTGAAATGGGGTGGGACTGGACCATCACCAGAGGTAGCATCAGCCTCAGCCCTGGTGTGATTCTAAATGCAGAAACTCATTAGAGGTACTTAAACAATAGCTGTTTATTTCTATAAGCTTGTCTACATTCTCTGTGTTCAGAGGAACCATATCATCCACTTCTTTGGAGATTCTCAAAACCTGCCCAGATGCAGTCCTGTGTAATATGCTGTAGGTGATCCTGCTTGGGTGGAAGAGTTGGACTGGGTCTGTAGAGGTCCCTTACAACTCTGATGATTCTGTGACATATACAGTCAACTTTCTGTTTTACAAAAACAAAGGTAAACAATGAAATTATAATAGTCTTGTCTTTCAAGCTCACATAAGCATCTGACTTCCAGAATTTAAAGTCTGGAAGTCCAAATACTTGTGCAGCTGTGAGCCCCGCAGTATTTTGCAGTATTTCTTTTTACTGCTACCAGAAACTAAAGCTACACTATTTGTGAGTACATTATGCCTGTCAGAAGTAGTTATTGATTCTTATATCTGTGTTTATAGTTGCAGCTTTGGCAACTTACTGAAAATCAACCCACTTACATCTGATCCATCCATGTTGTCTTTTACATTAATTTATTTGTTGTACATCATGTACACAATGACTAATCTCTTCCAGCATTAGTCTTCTGCCCTAGAGTCTGGATAATTAATTATCTGTGCAGTCAGGTGAAGGGTGTTCCTTACTAGAAGTAAGCATAATCTAGTGCCATATTTTATTATACTAGTATAATAGTGTAAATGCAGTTGTTTTTGCCTACTCAGGTCTCAAACAAAGACAATCGTATCTCCTTTTCCTCTATGAGCAAGAAGGTGGAGAAAATGGCAAACATATCTAGGAAACAATACTGAAGATAGTATTTAATTATCTAAACTGCTGCTGGGCAACATATGCTATCAGGTTGCTTGTCTTTCCTGAGTAGGTCCAGCTGGAACACAAAGGCAAACTTCCAAGCCCATCACCTGCAAAGCTAATGTTTTCTTTTGAGCTGAGAGATTGAACAGAATACTAAGACCCATCATCTAAGGATGAAACAAGTTACTGCATGCCATGGCTTGCAGGGAATCTGTTGCTTTGCAGGAGATCAAGCCCTACAACGAACATCATGAAGAAACAGCTTTAATCAGCAAGAGGGTGGCCTGTTTCAGGAGGTGTCATCCCAGTTGACTTTATACTAATCTAAATCTGACATAATCATCAAATTGTCTGGGTACTGCAGTTCTCAGCTGAAGTGAGAAGCTGCATATGCCTGTCAGGATACCTAAAATTTGTTCTATCGTTCTCAATGTCAGTATCACAAGAGAAACAAACACACTCCAGCATTTTATACCCATACTGAAACAGCATGCCCTCAGCTATCTCTAATGGGCTGAAACAACAGCCTTTCTTGATAACCCTGAACTTTGAGAGTTTGAATCTAAAATGAAGTTTAAAAGGCTTTTGTGTTTCTAAGCAAAATATCAAATGTTGAATCATGTATTTTCACTCCACAATTTAAAGGAAGGTCACCAGATGGCACTATCACACATTGTCTCTCTGATTTCTGTCTCAATCCACATGAAAAGTTTTTAATAAGGGAAGAACTGGTAGCACTGTTACTTTAGCACTGTATTTATTAGAGGACATATGTGATGAATAGCATGTCTGTTTTAGTCTTTGCAACCTTAAATTATTCCAGAGGACCTGTCCTCTCACAACCAGATGCTCTTCCATAGGTTTAAATACAGACATAGAAAAAAGAAAACAAAAGAAAAAAAACATAGGAAAGGACTGTCTCTCTCTGCTTAAGGGCTACTAGCATGTATCTATAATGGGAACACATCACAGCAGGAATGAAGACATTTGGCTGTGCTGCTTTCTCCATTTTGGTAAGCAGAAACCCTCTGCTGTCATTATTCAGGGATTAACTGCCCCAGGCATACTGAAAATTTGTACTTTCCTCAATAATACTGTCAGAGAGCTAGCATATCCAAGCTGCATCTTGGACACAATTAAAATGCATCTACACACCTATCAGCAAAATACTGCATACATGACAGTGAAACCTGACACTTGAAACTGTTTCTTGACTGCTTTCAGCCCTCTTTTTAACAAGGGCAGAAACATTAACCTCAAGACTCCTAACTGACATGGCACTTACAAAGAGCAAGTCTTGATATGTATATTTTGTAGCAGCAAACCATTGCTCATTTCTGTGGCTACTAATTTGCATTCCACTGATATGAGTCATGATTAATTCTATAGTGTGTTAAAAGAGTAATTTAGAATAGTAATTTTGACTTGCCTGTGCTTTAAGGTTGTAAGGTTCTTTCAGCTTTGCTCTGATAAACTTCTGCTGAAATCTTAAACTATATATCAGTTTTTTTCCAACTCAGAGAACAAAGAAATAGACTCAGTAAGTTACTGTTTTGGTTTCCACATAGCCCATTATATAAAGTTTTTGTGAACTGTGTCTTCTACGCTAACCAACTTGACACTGGTGAAACAGTGAAACAAATCAGATCATGAACTTCCATTGCATTTCCATGTGATGGAAATGGCCAATAGTCACAAAAAGTAATGGACCACATATGGTTGACTGGTTCTGCTTCTGGCAAAACAAGGTCGCTCCTACATCTTGGATAGGATTTATGCGATAGTAGCATTAATAAAATATATTTACTGCATGATGAGTTTATCATTGGCATACATGCTGCATTAGAGATGCTAGCAGCCTTGCTAAAGATTAGAAAACATCAAAAACACGACAGCTTCTGCTGATAAGGGCAGAAGCTGAACTTCACAGTATTTCATCTGGTCTTCCTTTCTGATCTCAAACTTTTTCTTGTGAATTACAATTTAGAGGGTTCATGCTGGCTTGGACATACAGTACCCAAGTGGAACTAACCAAAACCAACTGAATTGCCACCATGGGTTCAGGTAAGAACTACTATCAGTCACCATACAGTCATACAGTTCAATTACATAAAAAATATTTCTAGTATATTTCTTTTTTTAAGCTCTTATGCCTTTTATGAGGAATAAATTCTCCCAGTGGACATAGAAATTTGTCTACAGTAGTGCTATATTTTAGAAGTACATTGAGTAAGGCAGCAGATTTTTTTCACAGATTTTTTTTCTCCATTTTACCAAAAGTAGAATTCATAAGCACAGATATATTTTGTATATAATTCCACTCACAGAAATACGCAGTTCTGCTCAATGCTGACCTTACGGTTAACCCCATGTATCTTCGTGAACATAAGTAAGTTTCATACATTTCAAACTTAGCACACAACCTATTGTATTAGGTCCATTTTTCTCAAGCCTAGAAAACACTGATCCTTCAAAGTTCTCCTTGCTAGGGAGGTAAATATTGATCAACATAACAACCTTTTGATACAAAAAGTCAGCAAGGTACAAGGTGTCATGAAGATTTAAAAAATCCTGCTTCTCTTTTTCAACAATGTTTACTGCCAAGCAGCATTCTAGTGGTCATCACCTCCTGCACAGTGCATGCTGGATTACGTAAAGTTTTTAGCACTTTGAATCTATCCTAAACATCTATTCACTAAAGCCAACAACTGTGACATCCAGCTACTGCAAACAGAAAGCCAGCCTCATGTAGCTGGTTGGCTCTCTGCAATGTGCAAACCCTGCCTGCTGTTTGGAACTGAAAGAACAGATTCTTCTCCTGCTCTTGGCATCAGGAAGCACTTTCTTACGTGGTCCTTCACAGGCTGCCAGAAAGAGTTTCTTGGCCCACACTTCAGGGAAACAGTGATGCAACAATCTCAGCCCCTGAGAGCATCTGCCAAACCTGACATGTCAGAGTTGAAACATCAAGATATTAGAAAAACAGGTAAGTTGTGGCTCCTTGCCCCAAATATGCTGGTTTTCCTTACTTTCCCTTTGGGGTAAGAGGCTGAATAAAGAAACTGTAAGCAGTAAAAGGCCCTAGAAGTCAGGGAGCACTGGGTGAAGCTTGGCATTGATTGGTCCTCTTCAGCCCAAACCCTACAGTTCAGGATAATGTATTCATGTTTCATGTGGGTGCTCTAGCAAAGAGAGGACTGTAAATTTCAGATTTTCCCTTGCAAATAGACAGTGGTAATTAGGATACAAAACCTGTGGTTAATATGAAGGAACATATGCATAAGAATGGGGTGTGGCATAAAATCCTTAATAAAATGGGTGGAATTTTGTCTTTCAAAAAATAACTTTTTCATTACCAATTTCCAATCCTTATGCCTTACTCTTATCCTTATACTGACACAAGGTGATGCTATAATCTCTATTTCAACAATTTATTGATGATATCAGAGAAGGATAGTGCTTAGAACACACTGCAACAGGGACAAACAGATGATGCTCTACATTTCACGCATGAAATACCACTATCTTCACTCTACACACAAATCTTTTAATATTTATTATTTTGATGGGGTGACATCCCATCAAAACCCACATTCAGGGGATTTTCTCATGGATGAATAAGGTACATATATGATTTTACAAGTCTGAGGGGATCTCAGATAGAGTGAAAGAAGTTTCTTGGCCAAACCCAACCAGCAAGTCTGAATGAGCCATGACTGCTATTTTATTTTCTTTTGTTAAGGGACTGTGTGCACATATGCTTCTTCACAGCAGGCTCTACTCCCTCACAATATTGTAAAAATATTTGAAAACAACAATTAGCCTTTAGTTGTGAAGAATGGAAGTCCAAAGGCAGTGAAAAGCAGATGGAGAAAAAACAATGTAATCTAAATTTTCCTAATTAACCACTCATTTTGCCTTTGGAAACTGGAGTTGCAGAATCCTAATGAGGGTTTACTCATTATTTTAAGAGCCATCTACAATTTAATTAATGAATTGTAAATATTCAGTAATCCACCTAGAAGGGTAATGACAAGTTAAGCAACTAATTAAAGAATGGGTTAATCAGTTAACCAATAGTGAAAATGTCTGAAAGTCAAAATTGTACCTCATCTTACCAAAAATATAATCTAGAAAAAGATCATACATGGGAATAGTTTCTGTGGCTGCAGCACTAGTGACTTTTCTATATATAACAGTAAGACTCACATAATAGCTCATTCGCCGTGTGCACTTCTTTGGAACTGCATGTGATATCTGCATACTAACCTGGACACCAAGGGAGCAAATGAAATGTTCATGGAATTGATTAACACCTAAATAAGCATTTTATTTTGCTTAGTGGCAGAGAAAAGCAGTAAGTTTAAATCATGCTTATCTTGAAGGTCACACTTGCAAAATGACATCAGGCTGTCACCCTCCACCCCATCCCACATAATGCCTTTTCAGGTGTCAGAAAGTGCAATACTGTGATATATATCCAGGCTATTGTGATAAAATAATGTGCTGTAAGTGATGGCCCAGATTAATTTTTCCCAAATTAAGGAGAGGATTAATCCTCACACTAATGATCTACGTCTCATTTTTAGAATGTCCATTTCCCAGTAGTGATCACAGAAGTAACATGAGGAGACTGTATTCACAGCAGCACAGCTAAACCAGATGAATCTGGGGAAAAGAACTGCATTTTGCCATTGTCGAGGTCTTGAGCTTCTCATTGGCAACTAGATCAACTAGATCTGAAAATAAGTCTGCCTTTTTATTTTTGCACAGTAGTTTTCAGTAGGAAGACAAAGTTATATACATAGAAGGGAACTCTTCCACTGTGTCACTCACAAAAATGTGCCTGTATGGAACTGTAGGGCAGTAGTTTTTCCTGTGTTCACAAAGTAATAAACTGACTTCACCTGTAATGTGTTTTTCTGTCAAAGAGCTGGACCCCTAAAAATGATGCAGGCAGCATTGGTTTCTAGGAATGACAAAAGATAGCCTGTAGCTATCTACTTGTGAGAACTTCAGATGCAGAACCTGGTGGGGCAAAAATTTGTCAGCCTCTTCCTGTTCAGATACTCAGATAAAAAAGTTAGTCTTTCTCTAATAATGTGGATTAATCAAGAAATCATCAAGGGCCCAACGTATTTGCAAGTATAGTTAATCGATTTCATATTCAAGCTTGCTTTTTAGATATTCACATAACAGCCTCAAATACATACATTTTGAAGAGCAAATATGAGTATTAAGTTATTCAGAACCTAGTATTCATAACACTATCCAAACATACAGTTAAAAATTTATTTTTGTTTATCATTTTACAACTTCACCCTCACCAAAGTAAATAAGGGAGAAAGTAAATAAATAACGGAGAAAGACTACAAAGGTCCATCTCCTGTTCAAGTAGCTACCTTTAAAACACATCTAAGATATTATTTTACATGTTATTCTAAAAGACAGTGTAACTCTAAAACTTAAATATATATTTATTATTTCAGTACAGTATAAGAAGACAACATGCACATTAATTTGTCAGTTTCAATTATGCATATGACTATAAGGTCAAACTCAGGGCATTCCTCTTAACAGTATTTGATTTCTCAAAATGTATACTCATTTCCCCAAATACTACTCTTAGCTACTAATAAGTCTGCTTTAAAATTTTTCTGTTTTGTGCAGTTCTGTAGTGTTGTCATCTTACTTCAAAACTAATGTAGGAGACTGAGGTGGAGAAAACTCCTCATCTTGTGGTTTTGTCACATAAAGGCTAGACTATTATGGGCCCACCATATTGTAATTGCTTTGAGATTTATCAATAATCCAAAAACTACCCACATGACAGGACTAATCAGGCTGTGAAACACTGAGTGCCCTTTCCCAGTTTAAGTCCAAGGTCACAGAAAGCTGATAAAGCCCGTTTTGCTCTCTCTGAGCCCCAAAGAAATTGCTTTCCTTGTTTGCTAGGGGTGATTTAATACTCAAAGAGAACAGGTCAGAGGCTTGGAATTATACAGTGGCACAGAGAGACCAGAGAAGCAGCAAGATCATAATTCTCCATGTCATGACTTTCAGGCTTAATTTCACTTTTAACAAAATCAACACCAAAACTTCTAATCAACTTTGGCTCTACCTTATAGTCAGTGTAGCCCTTCCCCTCACAAAAACACAGGAAAGAATTCTTGGACTTACAAAAATCTACACCTACAGGTTTGTTCAAGTCCAGCTTCACTTTCCCCCTACTTATTCTCCTAATATTTTTAAGAAGGCACAATAATGTTAATTATGGGGAAAATTCTTAAGCAGGAAATCTATTAACATCTAACACTTTGGCAAAAATGGCTACCAACAAGAAGATGCTTATCAGGATGCTTCAAAAACAGCATGCCACTAAATGAGAGCCTCGCATATGGTATTTGGTTTATTGCTACTTTCCACCAAACCTCACTGTAGCTACCACCTTTCTCTCAGATGCCACATGCTCTGCCTTGCCTCAAGACCACTTTGCAGTTAATATGCTGGCCAATGCTTTTCCTGCACCCAGTAATCCAATCAAGCAAGCAGAAATAAACCATCCCACAGGACACTAAAACGTTCTCCAAGGCCTGAAAGCCACGGGTTTCTAAGAAGATTAAATGAAAGAGAGAGCCACATCTCAACCCATAAATCCAAAACTAAAGCATGAGTTTGCAATTCAGTCCTTGCCTGTTACTGAGCCTACTGGTGTTATTTTCAGATGAGAGTCTGCATTTCTTTGTGCATGTCCATGTGCAAGATTACAAATCAATATTCATTTCCCATGCTGCCCTAACATGGGAGAGGAGGCTACATGTTCTTTTGGAGGCTAAATATACATACCATATATTACATTCTAGATACTTTTACGGAATTGCTTGCGAACAAACAATGGAAAAAGATGTTATCCAATAAGTCCTTTCAACACTAATATAGTTTTAAATACTGGTTTTCAATATTGATATTTGCAAATAATTAATAATATATTCATAAATGTATATGTTAATGTATTTGCAAATAATTAGGGAATGAGGCTGGCTACTTTTAAGTCCCTTTGCATAAGATAGCTTGTGTTTTCCGGGTAGATACTTTAAGTTAAAAAATAAGAAAATTTCAATTCACATTCCAATTCACCACAGTCTCTTGCTTATGTAACAAGTTCCAGTTACTGTAATTCCAGCTGTCCACCTTTCTGAATATGAAATGGCCTTTTCTCCACATGAAATGCCATGTAGTAAAAAAAATACTGCCCTGGGCCATTCCCCCAAGACAGTCAGGTTCTGATTACTTCACTGCAAAGTGAGAAATTATCCCTCAGTAGTGATGTGGACCTCCCATTTCCATCTCTATAGAGGCACAGAACAGCAGGAATTACTAACATGCTATATTAAGGTATAATAAAATATGTCAATAGCTCAGTACGTCATGTCCCCAGCCTCAGGCAGGAGTGATTTTTTGCTTGGAAGGAGTCCAAATTTACAGCAAACACACAGACATCTTTCTCTGAACAGCTAATCTGGAAAGAAACTAAGAGAAAAGTGCTGCTCAGAAATTTTAAATATTTTAATAAGTCTTATGGAAATAGGTTATTAGGCAGAAGAGAGGTGAAATGATGTGGGAAGCATGCAAATTAACTTCCTATGATCTGCACTGTATCTGACATATGACTTTTTATGGCCTACATGGCACCTCTCAGACTCAGGATTACGTGTGCATGCATACATGTGTATACATAGGTGTGCCCATACATATGCAAATAAATAGTAAATGGCTATAGTAAAAGTCCTTCAATAAGGACTGAAAAGGCGACAATTAAAAGTTTACAAAATCATTTCAATGTATTATGGAGAGTGAGATTCTGAGCAAGTAGCAATTTTACCTCAGAAACCAAACACAACAATCCATGATTAGAGGACTTTTGCCTTTTTTTTTTTTTTTTTCTTTTGAGAGGAGACTCATACATTCTCTCTGTGGCTTCTGGAGAGAATCTAGCATTGCTATGCCTGCTGCAAAGGTACATATGGATCAAAAACTCATCCTGAACTGGAGATCTTAACTATTTTTCATGGGTTTCAGTAAGGTAAGGATATAGTAACCACCTCTTAATCCAAACTTTGCAAAGTATTTCATAGTTATTTACATCTGTCCACCCAAGATGAACCCTTTAAACAGGACATGCCTCCGGAACTCTGAAACATTCCAATTAAAACAAAGTGTAGCAAATACATACGAGAAATACTAAGAGAAAAGCAGAAAACAGGAAATAATTAAATGGCAATAAAATTTAACAGAAAAGAAAATAGCTGCTGGGTGGCACAACGCTTTTATATTGCTTCCAATGACTGCTTTAAAAATGCATAAACAAGAACATAAATGCTATTTCTAACTTCCCCCACCCCTGGACAAAGCAATTTCTGAAGTTCCAAAACCTGGGGGTTTTCCACTCAGACGTATAATTGCCATAAATTTTAGCTAAATGATAAGCTGCCAATTGTGCTTGGTAGCAACAAAAAGGGATTTAATTAGCAATCCGATAAAAGCTTGCACCACAAATTAAACAACAAATTGAATGTCTGATTCATCTCTAAAGAGGGTCTCATCCTTTAGCCTTACAAACCTGGCAAAATTTAACCTTCTCCCTCAGGCTAAAGCCTACATGACCAGAGAGGTCTCAAACGATGCCCTGAAGGTCACCAAACACAGGCTGTGACAGCAGACAGGCCTTCTCCTTGGTGCTGCATATTCGATAGAGATCTCTTACAGCAATGTGAGAGGGTGAAAAGTTTACGCAGGCTGGTTATGCAATAAATGTCACTGGCATTACCACTGACTTTAGACTAGACTGCCAGCAGTAAGCAGTTAAGAGGTGATAAAGCAGGATTAAATCCTGAGGAAAATTTATGATTAATTTTTCCCTGTGGTAGGCAGTACAAATTCCCAGCTATCTTTTATTGTTTGTCTCAGACAAGAAATTACTTAGCACCAATCTATTCTTCCCCAAAGTGTAGCACCACACAATAGTGTTAATATGATTGCACACACACTTTTAAGCCTGTTCTCACACTCTCACCTTAGAAGGCACCTAAGATCATTGCTATTTATGGGTATTCCTATAAATGAATACAACTTCAGTGATACAGAGGACAGTGGAATAGTAATGGAGTACTGCAAAACACAATAACTGAGCAGTACCTTTTGAAACTGCTCTGATGAAATTGCATCTGACAGGGACAGTAAAATTACCCAAAGTGACCCACTGTCATCTGAGGCAGAGCAGTAGTTACACCACTTGATAAAGCTGCTTTGGAGGCAACGTGAGCTCTGAACCCTCCACCTGCCACAGGAACAAGTACATGAGCAACACTCTCATTACTCCCCCAAGACATGGGGCTCAACTCTACTACCAGCAAGGCAATGGCTGTTTTTCCAGGACTGCATTTTTTTAGATCTCACTCTTTTAAAACAGGGACACATGAAAGCAAACGAAACACCAGTGGCAGCAAATAGCAATGGTATTTCCTCTAAGTTACAGGTATTGCCTACCTGTTCTGCCTGAACAGTTTTCAGCTTGCCTGCAACAGTTACCTGTATTGAGCAATACAACTGCAATAAATCACACACATCAAAACTAAACTAAACCAAACCTAAACCACCTGATCTTCCTGTTTTTCCAGAAAACCAAAATAGAGCACTAATACTACCATTTTGCCTTAGTCCTATTATACAAAATAGGCTGCCTTTTACTGGATGCATCATTGACTGAAACTTGGAAAGATCTATTCCTAGAAAAAACCTGTTTCTTTAAATTAACTCCTCGACATCTATGTGTAATAAATAATCAACAGCTCAGTGGCAGCTCAGATGATGGGAAAAAGACTGATGATATGCTAACTATAGACAAAGATAAGCTTATAGCAGTGTACATAAAAATCATATACATGATGAATCACATTCTTCTTACCAGGTACTCTGAAGGGCATTTATCTTTTTCCACCATAAGCCAGAAGGAACTGATTTCATCCAGTTGTCTAAACAGCTAGTGTTACGAAGACCAGATTATCATCTCCCGCTGCTTTAGTATGGAAATTAGTAATAGTTACAACCTTTATGTCTGTGTTAGAACAATAGAGAGTCAAGAGCATGATGTAAGAAGGAATTCTCTTTGACAGCCCAAACTTCCAGGATTTTGAAACGCACAACTAAGTATTACTAATGTGAGTGGTTTGTACAGCTAGATGAAGATTTTCAAGAGAAGTACTTTATGAGGGATTTTGGATTGAAATCACAAAGCCAGTCACCTGTTTTCTAAACCACCTATATCTCATAATATGAGGTGTAATAATTGATCTGTTTATAATAAATACACTACAATTATCTGATTTTGCTCTATTTTACCATTTTAGATGCTGTAAAGGTGCCAGTCTTAAGAAAGAATTTGAATCTCTAGTTTGTGCCACTAGCATACTTACTGGTGCACAGATTAATGGAGCCAGCCATTAGGTTACACAATAAAAAGTGATATTTAAGCAAGAACTGTCTGAAATACAACAGGACATGGCTAATCTAGATTAAGGTAAAGGGACATCATGCTTTACTCTTTAGAATTAGTAACACCACACTAGTCATAGTTTTCAGGTTAGGAAAAACATTGTAGATGACTGGGGAGAAATTAAGAACTCATTATTTATATTGAAGTTTATTTTTTATATATCAAAAAAGGCTGTTAAATAGATAAGGGACGTCTTAATTGTTTTAGATACTGTTTATGTTCACTTCCAATACATCCTTCCATGTGAGCTCTACAGCATGTATTAAACACTTCTACTACTCATCCCAGAGAGTTCTTTAAAGTGTAAACTTCCAGGCTTCCTTTGCTTCCACACTTCCTTCTTTTTTTTTTTTTTTTTTTTTTTTTTCTGTCTAAAATGAGAAATGAGATCTCTAAAATGAGATTTTGAATTTTGGTCAAAGGGACCAAGGGAAGCTATTTTAATTTTGAACTACTAAATTGATTGCTTTTTGCCTGAAAGCCTTAACTGGTTTTGTATGTTTGTTGCCTGGGGATAAAAGTTTAATTAATTACAAAATCCCACACCATACATACCTTACACCCTATTTATAAGATTTACAAATATCCAACCAAAAGCAACAGAGAAGAGGAACCAAGACTGTCCACTTTACATTTAGTCCTTTCAAAACCTTTCTACCCAGGTGGTCTCTAATTTGTGTGATTAAAAAGCCTGGCTTTCAACAAGCATCAGCCAAGCATGGGCACATAGCTTATTTTTAAGGACTGTTCTGATCACCACTCTTCCATTTCTACATTGCTTTTGTTATTGGACTCTCTTCAGTATGAACATACTATCCATTATGCAGTAAGAAATTCAAATTTGTTATGATCTTATTCTACAGTTACAAAAGCAAAATTCCCAACTTCTTGGAAACAATTCCAGAAGGAGAAAGGACTGAAAAAGAGCAGTTTTCTGATGTTTACAGTTGGCAGAGGAACACTGATTTATGCTAATAAACCACCACATTACTAACAGAGCTGTAGCACTTAATCAAACAAAACTTTCTGGTATGCTGCCCTGGTGGTACAGTGCTGGCTAAGAAATATCACCACTCAGAAAAGCCAAGGCCACCCTAAAGTCAGCAGTGCCAATCACTGTACTGTGGTACCCTCAAGGCTGCAACAAGCACTGCACTTAGGGCAGCTACTACAACCCAGATCCCAAGCTTTACAAAATACAGGTACCTAAATCCACCTTTTAAAACAGGGTGTGAAGGACTCACTACTGCCTTTTAAAACAAGTAGGGGAGTCAGCTGGAACTTTCCATCAAAAACTTCTATATGATGAGTGGTGCACCAAGTAAAAGGAGCAGTGATTTTGGAAGATAATTATCACAGAATCATAGAATCATAGAATCCTAGGGGTTGGAAGGGACCTCGAAAGATCATCTAGTCCAACCCCCCCTGCCAGAGCAGGGCCACCTAGAGCACTTCGCATAGGAACGTGTCCAGGCGGGTTTTGAATGTCTCCAGTGAAGGAGACTCCACGACCCCCCTGGGCAGCCTGTTCCAGGGCTCTGTCACCCTTACAGTAAAAAAATTTTTTCGAATATTCAACTTGAACCTCCTATGCTCCAATTTACACCCATTACCCCTTGTCCTATCACTGGTCACCACTGAGAAAAGCCTAACTCCATCTCCCTGACACTCACCCCTTACATATTTGAAAACATTGATGAGGTCACCCCTCAGTCTCCTTTTCTGCAAACTAAAGAGACCCAGCTCCCTCAGCCTTTCCTCATAAGGGAGATGTTCCACTCCCTTAATCATCTTAGTAGCTCTGCACTGGACTCTTTCAAGCACTTCCCTGTCCTTCTTGAACTGAGGGGCCCAGAACTGGACACAATACTCCAGGTGCGGCCTCACCAATGCAGAATAGAGGGGGAGGAGAACCTCTCTTGACCTACTAACCACACCCTTTCTAATGCACCCCAGGATGCCATTGGCCTTCTTGGCCACAAGGGCACATTGCTGGCTCATGGTCATCTTCTTGTCAACCAGGACCCCCAGGTCTCTTTCACCTACACTGCTTTCCAGCAGGTCAGCCCCCAACCTATACTGGGACATCGTGTTGTTCTTCCCCAAATGCAAAACTCTACACTTCCCCTTGTTAAATTTCATCATGTTTATCCCTGCCCAACTCTCCAGCCTGTCTAAGTCTCTCGTAATTATATTAAAAAAATCAAGTACTCTCAACAGCAGAATCTGAAGAGCTTGTAAAAGCCATTGGATTTTGTTAAATACTAGTCTCAGAGGCAAATCTGGCAAACTAGGTTTGGAAAAAACGAAGAGAAATGTGGGTTAGATGGAAAAGCAGTACCCTGCTGCTCCACCTGGCTCTGGCATTTCTGAAAAAGCCTGGGTGAAAAACTACAGCATCTCAAGATCTCTGTTTAGAAGTGAAGCTCCTTCAAAGTTTAAGTACAGCCACACATACAACCACATTTTGAGGTCTGGTATACTGATTTTGGGACTGAAATTCCACCTGCACTATCCTGTTGCTTCCACAGCCTATTGAGGACCCAGACCAAGGTACCCAAAACTGAGTTTACAGACTTTGTGACTGTGTATTCCTCATTGTACAGCTTCTATCACAACAAATATAATCATGTCTGGAATATTGCTGAAATACTACATGGTGAACATTTGCCAACACAGCTGGTTTTGTGCAGCAGAAATATAATCTGTCTTCTTTTTAATTGCTCGTGGGTTTTATTTTTAAATATATTGATGGATATTTCGTCCCTCTATTAATTAACTAATTAACTGCACTGCCTTTAATTAACTAATTAAAGGTGGTGCAGCTTTAGTCTTCCTTTTCCCAGCATAACAAGCAAGGCTGACCTAATAAATCTTAGTGGATGGACATTACTTAAAAGCATTTAACCTATTCAACATTTCCATGCTGTCACTTTCTGCTCATTACCAGGGTACATACATACAAACACAAAAGACTCCAGCTGTGAAGCCCACTATACTAATAGCTTTTTATTCAATAAATGTCTGAGAGACACTAAATAAACTGAGAATAGTATCCATTTCACTGTACTAATGGTTGTATATGTAACGTATCAGCCTTTAGGTTTGTCAAAAATAGCCCTAAACTGAATCAACAATCCTAAATACTTGGAACCCCAACTAACAGTTACTGCTACTGGAGTAACACTGAAGTAACACAGTTTTTTGAGACCTTGAGATTTTGAAACTGTTCAGGAATTAATTGACAATTACAAGCTCAGACCTTCAGCAAATTCGATTTTTCCCTGTATGCTTGCAGGTAAATTGTGTTTTTTCTTAAATAAGCACATGTTAGGTTACACATTATGACAGGGGCTATACATGTGCAGTGTTAATACAGCCACCAAGTAGGTAAGTAGCTAAAAATCTTTTTAGCAACCTCTCCTTTAGAATGCAAATACTGCCATTAAATACCATGTGGCAACATTGGAGATCAATACAGATCTTAAAATAGCACACACACTATTTAGGTTTCTGAAGACAACACAAGTGGCAATAAAATAATGTTAAACTATGCCTTTTTTATAAAAATAGCTCATTTTCCAAATGCAGTTCTCTGTAAATGCAGAAAATCTGTAAGTCTTGTATAGACCATAAGCTATTTATCTAAAACAGCATTGCCAGTGAAACAGATGTCATTGCACAATATCCCTATGCCACCCACATTTTGTTGTCCTAGTTGCCAGGAGAACTGCTTTAAGTTATTTACTGAGAGATCAGATGCAAGTATTTCTGCCGTGATCTCCATTCACCTTTAAAGAAAAAAAGTACCTGAGAAATGAAATGTCATTTCACATGATGTTTTGCCATGATCTAATCTGTTCAGCATACCTTCACCATACAGACTACCATGGAAAAATTGAAATCTTAACAGAAGGTCAAAAAAGTCTTACTTTTAAAAACTTTGGACATCAGCTTTTCCCATTTGCCTCTTCCTGTCAACTTCAAGCTCCTTTTTTGAAACATCTTAACTAAGGAGGATGTAGAATAAATATCAAAATTTCCTTCCTAATTCTAAAAAATAATCTGTTTTTTGCAGGGTAACTACATAAAAGCTAAAACCCAAGGCACAGAATAAGTTTGGCTGGAAGGGTCTTTTGGAGTTATCTGGTGGTGGGATGACGCTACCTCCTGTACAGTCCATTCAGGGCAGACCACAAGCTTCAGTCCCTTGTCAGGGACCCATCTTGGTCAGCATATTTCATATGCTGCCCTAAATTGTAGAAGCTGGCCATCTATTTTTTTAACCTGCTTCTAATGTTGTTGTGCTTTTTGACCTTTCTTCCTTTTTTCCATCCTTTTCATAGTTATCTTGAGTTCATCAGTATCATGCTTCCGTCAGGGTGAGACGGGACATAGTTCACACAGGACCTTGCTGATGCACTTCAAGCTATAAATTCCCAAAGCCTGCAGTCAGTTCCCATCGGTGTGACCAAAGTGTTACCAAAATTCAAGTTAACAGTTTCTCTGAACGTGTGCCTGTTAAGAGCCCAGACCATGTTTGTTTGAAACCTTTGAAGGAAAACAGTGAGCAAAATTACATTCTCACAGAGTTCTGTCTGAATTCACATTTGTAGAAGTAACTGACACTCCAAAAAAACTGACCAGAAAAAGCAGCTAAGTTTGAACATTCATAGATTTCTAGTATAAAAAAAAGTGGTTTAATTCCCAAAAACAGTGAAGGAAGAAAGAATTCTAATAGACATCTAGAGATACATACACATTCTAGCAACTCGATTAATGCATCTAGAGCAAATGACAGCTAACCAGAAAAATAATTTCCTATCTGAAGCCTTTTTTTCCATGGGAAATACTGTCCTTCATGAAAATGTAAATGTTCTTCAAACTTTAAAGGTGAGTAATAAAAAAGTACCAAAATCAACATAAAAGTATATTTTAGTATCTCAGAGGCTTTCAATCTGATCAGATTTTTTACTCTTTGATACTTGTTTGCTAATAAGCCACCTAACCCTTCAACTATCCAGCTTTATGATACCTTATTTAGATCACTCAACTCTGTTGAGCTGCTTTCGGATTACAACACAAAGTCTTAAAGATAAATACAGCGGGCACATTTTTTTAACAGAACATTTGCCAGTTTGGCAACAGCAGAATCAACAACACATAGGCAGAGGTAGTAGTGGTTAGAGTGAAAAAAAAAAAAAAAGTTCTATACACTCCTGAAATAAAATTCTTTGAAGACACCCTAAAACCTAATTATTCCAGAGAGCTGCCTAGCAAATTTCTGCCTCAATGAGGAAAAAAAAAAAAAGAGTGAAAAAGTTTCCTCTAGAAACAACTGAGATAAATTTAGAATATCAAATGCAGAATCTGTTATTACCAAAGACTTTGTTTTGCAAAAGTTTCCTCTAGAAACAACCAAGATCACAAATTCTGCATTTGATATACTAAATTTATTACAAAAGATTATGTTTTGCATTGACATAGCACTCTCTCAGCAACTGGAAGCAATCTAGGCTAACAGCTAGCACTGTGGAAACAAAGCATCCTTTCCCAGCAAAGCCAAGACTCAGTTCTGCGATACTGCAATCCCCACTGGTTAGGAAATAACCACCCGTGTGCAGTGCACTCACTGCGAGGCACCAGATACCAGGCTACAAAAAACATTTTATCCTTTGATTTAGGCAATGACTTTCAAGCTGAGAGTGCTAAGCATTTTTATAAGGCTCATGACTATATAGCATAGTTTGTAGGGTTTTTAAATAGTGTTATTATTATTATTATTTTAATTTAAAAAGCAACAAAACCGATTAACTAATAACAGTAAATGAACACATAAGTTCAATGAGATTCTTTCCAAATAACATGATCTCTGACATCCTTGCTATCAAAAAATTAGTTTTATGATAACTGATAGATGCTGTTCAATGGGATAGTTAGATTTCTCATAATGAATGATAATGTCATATTCATGAATATTCAAAGATAAAAATTACAGCATGGGTCATTAGAAGAAATACATAGTCTGATACCTTCCGGAGCTATTTTTCACCAGGAAGCAGAAAATACACATTAGCTAAATGCAACAAAATCACAGCATCTCTCTCACTCTCTCCTATCCCTCAATAATTTATGAATATATAATTTTATCATTTTAATTAACTTTAAATTAATTAATGAAAAATATCTTGAAATACCCATGAAACACGCAAAACTCGAGTTTGCAGGAAAAGTAGCCAGTTTTCTATTTTTTTTCATCTCCAAGTTCTGTGCACCTATAATAGAACAGACCCTAAGAAAAAATTAATTAATATATCAAAACAATAGATGAGTGCTTGTAAAGGTGTCCATCTAGCTTACATTCAACAAGTATCAAGCCCATCCATAATACATTCAACATTTATTATGTTCAATGTGGCTCACAGATCGTTTATTCTTCTCTCCAGTTGAAAATGAGTGCTTACCATAGTATTCAACTACTCTACCTCACCCTATAGACCTGACAACCCAACACAATTGCTTTTCATACTGACTGTTGTTTAAGACCAGTTATAGGTTCACATCTCCTTCAAATGCAGTTTATGGAGAGATGAAGATGCAGTAAACAGTTGCTTGATATACCACAGTCTCCTATCCTTACACACTTTATAGCACAAGCTGTACCTACAGTGCCCTGTGAAACATGACATGATTTGGAAAAACACTAACATAGTTCAAGAATCCCTTCATACATTATGGCAAATATTTTGTTTGTGCTGTCCCTTCTTTTCATTTTCTTACAAAATCCCAGTTAGGCATTTTGAGAAAGATGAAGATGGGCACACTGCTTTGGGAAAAAGAATGGAACAAAAAGGAAAATATAAAATTACAAATGAGTGTATATGTATTAAACTTGGTTAGAAAATATTAGTTAAACAAAACCAAAAAACTACCCAAGCCCAAACAAACAAAAACAAGCAAAACCCAAAACAACAACAACAACAACTTAAAAAAAAAAAACAAAACAAAACTCAAGCAAAAAACCAGAATGTTCTGGTTTCCTTCCCAGTGGACTTTTTCATAGCTTGTCCTAAAACTGAAAGCACTTTTTTGCACTCCTAAAATACCAACTTCTCCCTTCAGAGATGGCAAATAGGCAGAATCAGTTTTCTGTGACTCACAGGCAGGTACCTGGTCTCTGTAGTTTTATGTGCTTCATCTCTACATTCTCATGTCTATCTGCCTGTTCACTTGTACCAGTGGATCCTGTCTCTTATGAACCACCCGTACAGGGCTGTTAAGCAAAAGAAACAAAACAGTGAACTGTTCCCTGACACTCTGAGTACTTACTGGATAATAAAACTTACCTGATGAATAACCCTATTGTCATTTAAAACCACACACTTTAATTTTGGTGTTAAACATCCAGTTAGCATACTGCTACCTACATAAGTACTTATGGGTTCAACTTCTTAAGTCCCTTAAATGTAGCCTGCTTTAAGAAGAGAGCTGTTTAAAAGATGATAGTAATTCTTGAAGACCCACCAAGCCATCATGCATAAATTCTCCACTTGTAGCCAGATATTAGGCCAAAAGCTAATTTGCTTAGTTGAAAATACAGAGAATGGGTAACCAGCCTGCTTAAACAGAGGGCCTCTGCCTTTTGCCATTGTAATGACTGCTTTTCCAGAGATTTTTTTCATGTAGTTGCCACTAACTACAACTGGAAGTTAATACCGTACATCAGCATCAGTAAATGAAAAACATACATAAAATTACCTTTGAATACTCTTCTGATTTACTTTTTTTGAGGAAGAAAGCACATTTGAAGTCTTTAAAAGCCAAATTTTGTCATGAGATCCTCCCCAGATATTGTTAGTGCTTAATCCAAAATCTTAGAGAAAAAATAGTAGCTATATCTCAGACCTCATCAATGTACCAACATGCTGAATAAAGGTTTATGCCTTTTTACTAGCATTTTGTCTTGCTTTCTGTGTGATCAGGATAATTTTAGAGTTAAAAGCTATTGATTTACAAGAAGACTGCCTTTTATTTTATATTTTTAATGCTATTGGACTGACCAAACAAAAAGACCTTTTAGCAAACCACAAAACTTTTTTATATTGCATAATGTGCTCTATTGGGATCCTTATGAGATGGGTAATATGTAAGGGCTCAGGACTTACAAGGACATTTTTACATGCTAATTTAAAAATGACCAACCTTGTCTTCAGCATCTGCTGTTGTTGCCTTCTCAACCTTGTTCCTGTTTAAAAATGTCTTCACCCATTCTTCTACTTGGACATTGAACTTCATGAAAGCCACGTAGCAAACATATGCTATCAGGAGTGTTACGCTTTCCCACCACATTATGAAGTTATCCAGAAAGAAGATTATGAGAAAGATCAAGTCAATGATGTAAAAGGACACATCTCGAAACAGTGGCCACCAGGTGAGGTTCAAGATCTCTTTAGAAAATAAAGCACACATTCCAATAACAAACAGGATATTGAACACAGCAGATCCCACTATTGTGCCAATGCCGACATTGCTGTGGGATATAAACACTCCTATTAAAGAAGTGAAGAGTTCTGGGGCTGACCCACCAGCAGCCATGAAGGTTGCCCCTGCGACATCATCAGATATGGCTAGTTTTTCAGTGATGACAGTCAAGGAAGGAACAAAGAACTCATCGCAGACTATGGCTAAGGCTACAAACATGTAAATCATTCCAATTACATGGAGGATCACTGCTCCATTTCTTCTCTCCTCAAGAGAGAAAAGGTCCTCAGGGTACTCTCCTTTGGCATGATCATCTGTTGCATTGCTGTGCTCAGCTTCATATTTCATAGAAGTGTGTTGGTCTGGACTGCCATTTTCATTCTGTTCAGTGATATCCAACAGAGTTCTTTGGTGCCCATGCACCATCTTTTGGCTACCTAGGTTGCTGGCCAAGGCCCTGCTACGTGGCTCCATCTTGAAAAAGGCACTCATCGAAAGAGAGAAAGTACTAATGGCCACTACACTGACAAGAAGCCCTATAATTCGTATCAGTCTCAGTTTTTTCCTAACATTCTGGTGCTGTCTGCAACTGAACAGCAGTTCCTCCAAACACCACTTCTCCAAGACACCAGTAACAGCGTTTTTCTGAAGATCCATTTTGTATTCTGTGTGAGATGCTGAAGCAGTCAGATGGATTGTTCCTTCATTTTTTTCTTCAGCTTTGAAGTCAGAGGTGTTCTAAGCGTTTTCCCAGAAACAAGTACTTTCACTCTTCATAGGAAGTACTCTCTTCATTCGCCTTAAGAGGACAAACAAGTACTGTTAGTAACAAAGAAACAGCATGTCATTAGAAGCTTCTAAGAAGCATTTTACACACTAGGTTAGTTTTTTAATTTAAAAGAGACTATTACCAACTGTAACACAACATACTAACAATAGCACAATTGCATCAGACGCAATAATGACGTATTTGTGTAGCAGTAACCCTGTGGATTGTCAATAGTCCAATCATTTATGCCTCCAAGCCACTGCACTGCTCAACTGCTAACAAAAAAAAAAAAACAAAACAAAACCCCCAAAACAAACAAACAAACAAACAAACCCACCCAACAAAACAACAACCCTAGTGGAGGGTGAAAACTGTCCCCAAATGTTGCACAACAATGAAGAAGCTCCTAGTTTAATGGGTATGCCAAATATTATTACCTTCTGTAATTACTTTCCACGATGATCATGTTGTAACCAAATCCCATATGCAGGGGCAGTAATGTATGAAAAAAGCAATCAAAGTGCTAACAAGCGTCTCATCAGACCTTTAGGCAGCTGAGTTGGTATTAATTGAAATGTAATGAATGCACAGAGCAACAGTCCTTGATGTCTAGGTTAAACACAACACGGCTGGAACAGGATCAAAATGAAGATCCAATACGTTCACCCTTTCTTCAGTTTCCCCACAAACTGACTGAAATTTACACAGAAAACTTAGCTAGGACACTAGTGTGGACTAACTAAGGCAAAATTTTCATTCACCTCTGGTTTTGCTTTGGTTTACGTTGCACGTTCAGCCAGAAACATAGGAAATTATTAACAATACCTACGTGGCAAGTATATTTTAGAATTGTTGGTCTTAAAGATCTTTATGAAATAGTTTGCATTCACACAAAAAGTGACTCTGAAGCAGATTAAATGGTGAGAAATCAAAATACCTGAGAAAGACTATTCCTGTATGCCAGAGCTGAGACTACTGGACCAACAGCACTTCTAAAACAGAAAAAACCACCCACTATATAATAACAGGTGCTATGGTTACTGAAGTTGAAGAATCCAGGTAGTGTAGAAATTAGTTACATAAACATTATGCTTAGCAAGTTGAGTTTTACATGGCAAAAAATACAAAATACTTTCAAAAGAGTACTTCTTATCACACTAAAAAATTACTGTTACTCCACTTATACAAGTCACTCGTAGTAACAACTGACTATTGAGCAGCCTACTAATCAGCAGAATATTGATTTTGTATCTGCAAACGCAGAATTCCCACTATTATATATAGCTATTTGCATCAAAGTTATTAAGGAATATGCAGTTTCTCCTGATCTTTGCGAACGGCTCCCATACTAAGAAGATGTCGTAGAGACACGCTCCATCTGCAAGACACGGCACCGCAGAGGAGATATTTTATTTTCCACCTCAGAGTTACTGCTCACCGGACCGCCACAAAACCAGTAAGCAGTAAAGCCAGCGGCGCGCCACACCAACACGGTCCGCAATTTTTAGGGGGGTTGTCCGGCCGCCCCGCACCGCTATCATCAATCACACGGATGTGAAACGGGGGACGCAGCCGGGCTGGGCTCTGCCCCGAAACTCAGCAGCAGACTGCCCCGACCACCCATTCCCCTGCGGAGTGCGGTCCCCGACACACCATCCCCCTTTGCGCAGCGTAGCCCCATCTTACTCGTCCCCCCGCGGAGATGCCGCAGAACCTCGCCTAACCCGACACACGTTAGCACCGCACCGCTCCGCGCCCCTGCGCGACGTACAAACTTTTCTTTCCCTCCGAGATGGAAGAGAGTCCAGCCTGGGAAAGTCTCCAAGCCGCGGAAAGCTGCGCAGACACTGACCGTCCGGCTCGGGGCACAGAGCACCCCTCAGGAGCCGGGTACCACCCATCGGGGCGGGAATTTGGGGAGGGGTGACTCCGCACCGCCGCAGCCCAACACTCCTCCCCTCTCTCCCCGCACAAGCAGGCGACGCTTACCCGGAGGTGCGCTGCGCATCGGCCCGCGGGCGCTCGGCAGGGCTGAGGGAAGGGGCATGGGCGGGCACCGCCACGGCCCCTTGCCTTGCCTTGCTGTGCCGTGTCGTGCCGTACCTTGCCGTGCCTTAGTTCGCTTCGTCGCGCTGTCTGCCGATCCTCACCGCACCGCCCCGCACCGCCCCGCGCAGGCGGAGCAGGCAGCGACCCACCCCCGCCCGCGGCCCTGCGAACGGCGGCACCCCACCCTCCCGGAGAGTTTGGTCGATGTTAGAGCAAGGGTGGGGAGGTTTTTTGGCTTTTTTCTTCTCCCCTTTGTCTTGGGTTAGCCGGTGCAGAACGACAGAAATAAAATTCGGCACTTCTAGCAAGACTTCTGACCTCGAGGAGGAGCACAGTTTTGAAAAGGAGAGGTCTTCTGCTCAAATTGTCCTTTATGCCAAGTGTTATCTGAAGGGAGGTCAGGTTATTAAAGAACAAGATGTTGCATTTTGGGTTTTGTTTTAAAGGCGGTGATGCGTTCACTGTAAAGTTACTAATCATTCATTTACTCATAAGCTGAAATCTCTTTGAGCTTCATTTCAGAGTTTCCACATAGAAAAACAGAAAACCCTAAATGCAGGTGAAGAAGGTAACTAGAACCTTTCTGTTTTGGTCTCCATATTTCAACATACCTTATTTTCCCAATAAATTGTGCTTTTTAAAGCTTTAAAAGTAACTGCTTCAAGATGCAAATACAAAGAAACTGTTACAATGCAGCTTTAACATAGCTAATTCCTGGTGCTGCTTCCAGTTGCTGCAGGTGCTGCTCTTTTGAAATACCACTTGCACTCCCTGGTCTTGATAGAAAAACCCATGGAGCAATCCGTAGATAAACTGAAGTAACCTAGTATAGGCAGGTCAACACCCCAGGAAGAGCCTTACAGGCTTAGGGCAGCTGGGAAAGACCTCTGTGTGGAAATCCTTGAAAAATGCAGAGCCCTGGGACAGTGACAGATCTGGGAAGAGGTCAGTAAGCAACTCACTAGCAATACTCTTCTTTCAAAGATATCCTTTTCTCATTCTGAAAAGGTTTCCTATAAACACTGAACAGTCACTCAGGGCTAAAGAATAAGTTTGATTTTAAAGATTTCTGCTTAATTCACTCTGAACTCTCATTTCATCACATGGCAAACAGAAAATAATGATTTCTTGGTGTTCCATAAACAATACAAAGGTACAGAAGTTCTTATTACGTGATAAACCATGGACATTGTAGGTGTCTTCTAAACTCTTATCAGGATACAATGTGAAAAAGTAAGGGTTGTCTGAGCAGGCCTGGTGCTCTATTTGTGTTTCCACAGCTGCGGTTTGTAGCACTTGGGCCATTTAGATTGCCTTGGCATTGTTTGGAAACCCTTACATTCTTCTAAGTAGATGGCAAAAACAGATACACCAAAATCCAACAGGCATCATAGAGACTATCTGGACATGTAAGAGGTGCAAGGTTCAGAAGGTATTTCTGAATCTGCTACAATTTCCAGAGAGAGAGCCATGTCTGACTCCCACATACAAAGTGCCCTTCAAACGCAGACTTTGCACAGGTGGTTTACATTTATTTCACATTACACATGGTGAGGTTCTCATTAGTGTCTGACAGCTGATAGAGCGTGCCTGTTGATTACCCAGACTTGCATTGTTCAGGCTCAGGATGGGGCTAAGAGACATGTGGAGACTGTTTTAACCATTCTTCTAGACCACCACATAGGTAAAAAATAGTTAAATTGCAGATTTACTGTCTGTATCCATATATGCAGCACAAAGATGAAGTGGCTGCACCTCAGAAATCCAGCCTGCATCTGGTACACAGTGTTGACACTTAAGCACACTTATGTTATATTGTGGCTTCTGTATTGTTGGCTTGCAGTCTCTGAGAAGTGGCCACTTGGAAATGATATCCAGAGGCTGTTGCCACAGCTTCACAAATGGCTAGAGGAAGGCTGGGATATGTATTTAGTACCCTAATGTCGATCAATTTCTGAAATAAAAGTGGAAGCAGGTGAGTTTTGAAAATGATCACAGGGAAAATGTATAGAAAATCCCATTTAATTATAATATCCCATATAATTATGTTACTTACAAAAACCAAATTTTATGTATCTGAAGTGTAACATCCATCTGTTTCTCAGTACTTGTAATGATTTTTCACCAGCAAAAACCATCTATTGTAAGCAAAGGACAAGAAAATCTGTAACAAGAATGATGTGGCTCACAGATGTGTATCTCTACCTAGCATAGAGTAGCATTTATTTAATTTAAGCATTTTGAATCAGATGACCTGTTTGTACATAAGTGCTGCATAATTATAATGATAGAGACAAAAAAGAGTATTTAAATTACTCTAAGAATGATAACTAACAATAACATAAGTTCCATATTTTTCTCACAACATTAAACATCAAAGTATATCCTGGCTAAATTCATAAAAATTATATTATTTCAATGAAACAGTCTGTGGCTTACTTCTGGTTCCACGTTTCTCTGCTTAAGTGAGGAGAGAAGAGACATCTGCTAAGTACTTGCATTCTGCATCTACACATTTTTGTATATGAATAGACTTCCATTTCTTACACGTGCTGAATATGTTTTTAATAGCTTATGTGTAGTTTCCTGCACAGGCTCCTGTGATGAGCCCTTTGAAATCATAAGGCACTTTTTATCATCACTTCCTATTTGCAGGAAGCTCCATTAACTAGAGACTCCACCCACCCCCCACAGACCCCCTCAAACCTTTTTTTTTTTTTTTTTTTTTTTTTTTTTTTTTTTTTTTTTTAGAGTATTGTTCTTTTGGTTCTTCTCTTGCTATTTCAACCCTTTGGGTAGCTAGAAACAAGCAGAGAAGTGTCTTGTGCAGGAGAGTGAAGGAGCCAAATGAAAAATCCTGGATGACAACATCTCTAAGTACCTCAGCAGTACCTTCTAAAGCTGGAAGATAAATCTGATGAGGAGGTTACCATGACTACAGAGGCGGCATATTTGAATGAAAATTGGTGTTAAGCTTTTAAATGCTAATTACATCTGGGAACAGGTGACATTTGAAATGTAAAATTGTTTCAACACTTTGCAATGTATAGCAAGTGAAAGAGGGTGAAAAAGATGACAACACAGAGTTAAATCAAAACACTGATATAAATTCTGTTAAATCATTTACTTGTTTGTACTAATATGGGCAGTGTCTAATGGGCAAAACCTGTTTATACTATGTAAGTAGTACATTCTTGAGGAATATATTGAGCAAAATTAAACAGATTTCTTCAAATTAACAACAAGAACAACTTTCTAGCAACCTGCACTACAGAGGTCATCAAAAGATAATATTCAGAAACTACTTTAAATTCTCAATGACAGATCTTTCAGGTACCTGAAGTTACAGTCCAGGTACCTGAAGTACACTCCATATATTGGGGAATTAGAGCTGAACTCATGTACAATGGTAAAGAAGCCCTCCCTAGACAAAAAAAACTAAGTTAAAATGCCATGTGGACCTGCATAACTATTGCAATTTGCTGTCACAGCAACAGCTTAGCTGTAGAAGGTACAAAAGACATACTTTATCTTCAGCTGTAAGGACTGGCTTATCATTAAATCTCAAAGATCATGTGATATTTCTGTTTCACTTGCAGTGAGCTAAGTTTTGCTTGCTAACACAAGCCTTTGGAAAAAAGTATTAGTACTGTTACAGTATGTCATCATGTAGAGAAACATTGTCAACCAGGTGCCTTGAGTTGCCAAAGAGTGGGTGTGAGTCCACCTGTGCCTGATTAGGACAGGCCCCTATTGGGCATGAGCAAGACCAGGGGGCCAATAAAGGTGGGACACACACCCACTCACTGGCAACTCAAGGCACCTGGTTTATCTTGTTTCTCTACATCATCATCACTTGTAATGCAAATTTACATTTTTTAACAAATGACTAACTTGAAAAGCTTTGGGAGTTTTTGATGGGGGTTTTTTGTTGTTTTTTAATGCACAAGATGGGAAATCTGAGAGCTTTACCTGTGTTCTGCATAGTTACAGTAAATATTGCAAATGTCTTTATTAAGGGGGCTAAAGCTAACGTCTTTTTTTTTTTCTTTCTTTCTTTGCTTTTTTTTTATTTTATTCCACTTTTTGTTAGTGAACGCAGTGATAGGGAAATATAAATTGAGTATGCATTTAAAGATAAATCTTCCCTGGCCTATTAGGAAGAATATTTTTGCCAAAAGTGTTGTCAGGCACTGGAACAGGCTGCCCATGAAAGTGGTGGAGTCACTGTCCCTGGAGGCATTTGAAAAGTGAGTGTAGATGAGGTTCTTAGGGACATGGCTTAATGGTAGACTTAGGAGTAATAGGTTAATGGTTGGACTTGATGATCTTAAAGATGTTTTACAACTGAAGAAATTCTGTGATTCTAAAAGACAAAAGCTTATTTGTAATATTTTAAAAACACCAAATAACATGTTTTTATAATGTCATGTTTAAAATACTAATTAGATGTATGGCAACTGTGAATGTAATCATAACATGAGAATCTCATTCACTAAGAGTATAAATCTTCCTCCTCTTTTTCTAGGCCTAAGATGTCCCTATCAGGGCAGAGCCACTGCAGTCAGGCACCTAGCAATGTAACAGGAAAAAAATACAGTATGGGATATCATGATTGAAATCATGATATAGGTATTTTATACCTAGATGAATATTTTTACTTACAGGGTAATTGCACTTTCCAAAACCAGCAGCATAGAGTGGCACAACTTTCAGGTGTGATAATTTTTGCCTCAGAAGATACTTGTATCTAAGTGCTGTAATGTAACCCCAGAGAACTGCCCTAAAGTCAATGGGAGTGCTTATTTTGCTGTAATCTGTGGCCTACCAGTCTCATTTAGAAGAATACATGCAAGCTGGCAAGTCAGCAGGCTTAGGAACAATTGTTGGTTTCATGGATGAGCTCCAACATCCTTGCCAATTTCCCAGCAGTTTCAGGTATCACGTTGCTAGGAGCCTCAGCATGAAAATCTCAGCTCCTGTGACTTGCAACACTTAGGAGTGCCTCAGGGATAGAGGTTAACCTTGAAATTGTTGCTATACCATCACACAGTAATTACCTTTTTCTTCTTTTCTCTGTCCTTATGCTCAGCCTTCTTATACTGCTTGCACTTGATGAATTATAAACCATTTGTCTTTATCTCAGTAGTAATCTAGTTTTCAAGTAATCTTCTCCACCCTCATGGAATATAAATATCAGGTAAAAATTATCCTCAAATAATGAGATGTGAAATGATGAGAACTTATTAAATTAAATATTACAATCTCCTGATTGACTAATCATGCACAGGGCTAGTGTGCAGCAAATGCAGAATTAAAGAGGCAAAGATGACAAAAACATTTGAGAGCTGAGGTCAGTGCTGGCCCTTTGACATTTCCAATGAAAGAAAAGTCACAGAGTCATTTCCCTTTTACATTGTTAGGTCCTTACGTGCATAGTACTAATTAGTACTGCTCAATTAAATATTGCTGCACATATGCACTGTAAGCGCTTATCACATGCACTAAATCATGCCCATGTCAATAGACCAAAGAGTCCATCTATCAGCAGAGTTTCAAAATTTTCAATGGTTGCACTAGAGAATAGCTGACATATTTGGCTTTGTACTTAGTAGTCGTCACAGCACTGAGTCACGCTGTATTGAATTTTAGACTAAGATCAAAAGAGTGGTTTAAAGCAGCACCACAAAATTACTTCCATCAGCTGAAAAAACCCAGACCTTTCAAACTAATAAGAGAATCTGGAATCAGAACATAAAAGGAAAGCTGGAACCAAAATAAATGGGTGCTTTGAGAAGCTTTCAGAAGACAAGATACACAGGTTTTTTAAATGGAAGTCTGTCACAAAATAAATAATTCATGTACATGTAATCTTTCAGCATTCATTAAGGACTTGTTACTTTTTACACCCCAAGCCTAGCAAAATTCCCTCAGCTTAAAAATTTGTATTCTGTAGGATAAAATACAACTATCCTTTTTGGTATACTGCAGTAGCTGTTTAAAGAATCACACAAACAAAACAGACCAACATGGCTGTTGGAAAGAAGCAGCAAATAACTGTTTCTGTAGGGGAGATATAAGGGAAAATACAATAAGGGGGTCAGAAATCAAACATTCAGAGGTTGTTTGTTTTTTTAAAGCCATCTTGTTCATGACACAGTTCACTCTGGAAGCTACAATAGGAATAAACAAATGACATGTAATTTGGAAAGTGGCTTAAATATTCAAAAAGCTCAAATGCATTGCCCAGTAGATATTTTAAAGGTTACTGTAACATGTTCATTACATTAACAACAATTCAAGAAGACAGATGCAATTACTTTACTTGTTTTTTGTTTTTTTTTTCCAGATATGTGATCCTTAAAGCTGAAAATCTCTGCTTTATGTCAGATCTAAAAGACATTGACTTAGCAGCTATAGCCATCTGGACCATCAGCATCAGTTCCTGCGAATCTGGAAGTCTCCCTCCAAATACCAAATGGCCAGTGGAACCTTGAATGAAGTCTGCAGTGACCAATATTTCATGCCATAAGGGCTTAGAAGGTGCTACCTGAGCTCATTTTTCCTGTGGTTTTCATACAGATTTGGACTGCCTTATTGACTGTTACTGACCTTTGTCAACTTTATCTCTCTATGTGTGTTTAAGACACAAAATCATATAAATATAAATAATAAATTGAAATACTTAGTATGTGACAAATTATATTTCTTTTATCTCTATTTTAATGCAAATAACGAGTAAAGATCTTCACAATTTTATGTAATCACTGGGAAAGAGTAGCCCTTTTATGATTTCTTCATATCTATTAGTAACTTATATGTACTGTCTCCCAGATCAGAGAAGATTTTACAGGAACAGAAGATTTAACACAGCTGAAATTATACTGAGCACTGTAAGTACAGTTGTGTTGATTCTCTTTTAAACATGGTAGTCAAGATGTGTATTTTTCAACAGTAGCAAAAGAAACTAAACTAACAACATTCTTGTGGTTTATGAAGTCTTTATCAAACACATCCGTAATAATTTCTACAAGCAGAAGTCCAATTCATGAGAACAGGTAAGACATCAATGAGCAGCAGGTATCACATGGACTATGAAAAGATGAGTAAGCAGTTTTAAGCTTGATACTGGACTATAATGACCTTTGATCCATCATTTTAGCTGAACTTGTAAAGATCTGAGGGATCAAAGGGGTTACTAATCAATGCTACCACTGGAACTGTGGTTCAAGCAAAACCTACAGCACAGTGTGAGAAAGGAGAAGTCCTTTTAAGACTTTGAGAGTGGAGATATTGCAGGTGATCCTACAAGGGGAAGCATTCAACAAAATAAGAGAAAACTGATACTCTTCACAAAACCAACAGACCACTTTGGCACCCAAGCTCTGGTGCAGGTCTTCTCAGCATGGGCTATATAAAGAGTTTGAGCCACAAATTTTCAGGGCTAAGAACATCTCTGCTTTTAAAAGAAGAAAACAAACTGCCTCTGGTGAGTGTGCCTGTGGGGCAACAAGGAACCACACAAAGCAAGTGGTACCTTGTGGTTCTCTCCACCTACACGGAGACCCCTCTAGTAGGGCCCAGTTAATGAGGGTCCATACAACTTGTCCACTATTCCTAAACATGCAAAGCAAATGACTGACAACCCTTTGCTGGCCTGAAGGTGGTTTCTAGGCATCTTGCTGGCACAGTGCAAGAAAAGAACACCCTAAAATCTAAAAGAACTAATTTAGATATGCTCCAGGATGTTTTGAAATGAAAACTGTACTTCTTTCTTGAAGTTTTGTTGCCTCTTATAATGCACACAGCTTTATGATTTCTTTAGGAGGAATGGACTTGGAAATCATCATGGTGATATACAACTATATTAAAAAAGTGTTGCTGATTGCCATGCATCTACTGGGCAGATATCAAGCAGGCCAGCCTATGCCTATATGAATTTTTTTTCAGCAATTTGATTACCAGACCTTCTTGGAAGAACAGTAAATGAACATAATACCATGTTAAGTGGCAGGTTTGACAGATTTAGGGAAAAGGGTGGCTGCATGCTGAGATTTTGTGCATTGAAGCTGATGTAAAAGACTAGAAATCCCTCCTGGCAAAAATTAAAAATCTACATTTTTGGACCACTTCATTCCTTTTGTCCTTTAAAGGAACATCCTGATTCACACACGTACAGCAAGAGCTTGCAGGGTGAAGCAGTTCAACATTGGCTTTCAGACATAAAGCACTGATTCTGTCATTACCTCTAGCTGCCCAACATGTGGATAAGAGATGTTCATGGCCTTTGTTAGCAGGAGCATTGGTACTTCATTCTTTACAGGAAATCTACGTCTCCAGACCTCATCCTTTGCACACAGGCTTTTTGTTGTGTTGTAACAGTGTACAATGTCTGGATGCAGTAATACCAAAATGTTTGGAAGTCAGAGAAATGTTGTCTAGCAAAGGCCATACCTTACAAAAATGATTATGGGGAGGAATGGGAGGTGTAGGAAGGAAGCTTGTGCTAGACACTTGCAGGGTTGAAAGTCACTTGGGTTAGTGTAGGAGTTTATATGGTAAATAAAGAATTCGAGTTTTAGGTGCATTCTGGATGGAACCAGCTCCACTGAAGTGACTTGTGGGGGCTTGCATGCAAAATATAAAATCCAGATTTATTTTGTCAAAATTTTTGCCTCTGTGAGTGGTTTCTGTAACCTCCTGAAGAGCCCAGAGGTATGTATTGTTTAATTTAATTTGTGGCCTAGTTAGTCCAAGAATTCAAATTGGATGAACCAGACATGGAATTTACCTTAATTGCCAAGGTTGTGTATGTTGTCTGAAATCCTCACAACCTAGCTGTAGCTCAGTTTTTTTCCCTGCATTTTTTTTTGGGGGGGGGCGGAGTAAGGAGAAAACGTTGTCTGCTTGTCATGCTGCTTTCAAAACAAGGTTCTCAAAAGGAGGACTTTGCTGGCACTTGAATGGAAAGTGTAATTATTGATTGGATTTATTTTCACGTGAGACACATTCTGTCAGTAATTTGTTACACTGATGATTAATACATTTTAAAATCTGAAATTAAATGTGCAGACAGGGAATGCTCTTCTTCACGTAGGTATGATATACTCATCCTTAATGTTTGTTTTTTGCAACTTCATTTGGAATATAAATCAATGCCTTCTCTTAATAAATCAACACACTTTTTTCCAAACAGTCTCTCTGCTCTCCAGCAAACCTTGATGTTTCATAAATAAGCAGAGCACATGTACCATGAGTGTCAGAGGAGGGTAAAAGTCACAGACAAATTAGCAGAGGGATACTTACCAACGTGCTTCTCCTTCCTCAGAAGAACCACATGCTCTGTGGTTGATATGAAAAATGAAATGGAGATGGAAGGAGGGAATTCCACGCAGAAACTAGGCAGCTCTACACTGCTGGTCTTGCATGGCTGGTCTTGGGACAGCCGTGTTAGAGCATCTGAGGATCAGACCATCAGGATACAGGGAGGGTGAGCAGCTGAGGTTTGGTGCAGCCAACAGGTGCAAAACAGGGGGGAGCCCTCTTGCTCCTCACAGGCCAGTGTCCAAATGGAGATGTGTGGCAAGTGCTGGTCCTCCAGGGCTGCAGGGCAAGTGCAATTTAACATCTTTTTTAACATCTTTGTTGGCAACGTGTACAGTGGAATCGAATGCACCCTCGGCAAGTTTGCTGATGATAGCAAACTCTGTGGTGAAGTCAACATTAGAAGGAAGGGATGCCATCCAGAGGGACCTTGGTGGTCTTGTGGCTTGGTGCATGAAGTTCAACAAGGCCAAGTGCAAGGTTCTGCACCTGGGTCAGAGCAATGCCATGCATGAATGCAGTTTGGGAGAAAAAAAGAGTGATGGTGGACCAGAAACCTAATGTGAGATGTCAATGTGTGCATGCAGCCCAGAAAGCCAACCATATGATGGACTGCATCAAATGGAGTATAGACAACTCACCATGGGAGGTGATTTTCCCCCTCTACTCTGCTCTTGGAGTACTGTGTCCAGTTCTGAAGTTCCCAGCATAAGAAGGACATAGAGCTCCTTGAATGTGTCCAGAGAGCACCACTAAAATGATCAGAGGGCTGGAGCCCCCCCTCTCTGAAGACAGGCTGAGGAAGTTGGGGTTGTTCAGCTTAGAGAAGAAAAGGCTCTGAGGAGCCCTTGTAGTGAGTTTCTGATATCTGAAGGGGGACTACAAGAAAACTCGTGGAGGGCTTTTTGCATGGGCGTGTAGTGAGACTACAGGGGGCAATGGTTTAAAACTTGAAGCTCCATTTTCAGCCATTAAGATAAATCATTCTGCAAAGCAAATTAAGAAATTGGAATATGCTAGTTGTGCAGCCTTCAAATCATAGTTTACAAAATGAGCATAGCTGGGCACCAACACATCAACATGTTTGTTTCTCAATAGCTATACTTTCCATTATCACATTAACCACAGTAATTTTGATTCAATCTAATGAAATAATCAACTTTTCTATACCTCTTTTCTATAATGACATGGTGAATGAAGTAACATTTGTGGGTTGTTATGACTTTTCAAAACCAGTGGAAAATAAATTTCTGCATAATTTACCACATCAAAATTTCTGCATAATGAGCAGCACAGGCAATCTTCAAGGAAAACCTTCCATGCATGATAGGCAGATAAAAAAATATGATCCGTGCTTTCTGATAAGGTGAGAATGCAAGGTAACTTTTCAGAGGAAGATGGGACGTTATTATAATATGCTGATGACTGCAGTAATGTTGCTTTTTATGAATTTTATGGGCTTATACTGATACCCTCCCACATCTAGTGATGTCTCACATTTAGTGAGGTACTTGATATTTTCAGTTGATGAATTGTCTCTTCAAGTAAAAAGCATATGGTAGCCCACCCCATATGGTTCAGATGTAATTACAAAGATCACTAAAAGTACCTTCTGTTGCTTGCGCTGAAAAATTTTTAAGAACTCTGACAAATCTTTAAACATGCATTTTTATCTTTTAAGGGGGCTTTCCTTCTCTCTGGTACCTAAAGAGGACCAAAGACAAACCTTAAATGCTAGAGAAGGTAAGCATCTAACCTTAGTTGCTGAATCATTCTCAGATTTCTCTTAGGAAGTAACAACCCCCCTCCGACTCCCCCTGCATCAGTGGTATGAAATGGCCAAGGTTCATGCCAGAACTGAGAAGCATTGAAATATGCTTGCAGCACAACCTGGTATCATTGCTAGCATGGGCAGTACCTCAACCCAGGACAAAATCCCAGGTTTTCTTCCCAGTTCTAGTTCTGTGCTTTAGTAGAATTAGTACAGGTTTATACTGGTGAGACTGACCTTGTTAATTACATTAGCCACAGCATGACCTCACCTAGAGCAAGATGAAATCCAGGATAGCAGCCAAGCATCCTCTCTGTGCAAATTTAGCACTTTCAGAACTCTCCCTGTAGAGCTTTTCACTGCAGGCTACTGGTGATATTTTATATCATCTTATAATTAACAGTTATATTATTTTTGCATTTCACAGAATCTGGATAATGAAAAAACATATTGTCGACATATTTTTCTCTGTTTACTTCCACTATTAGGCTCACATCGCAATCTTATTCTTTAACATAAAAAATGCAATTTTGAGGTAGGAAATACTACAGAAGAATGGCTTTACTGAAAACACTAGGGAAAAATAAAGAGTTTAGTTTAAACTACTAGGTTTACTTGGGTTTTGTCAATCCTTACATTTGGGTTCATCACAATTCAAGATTGAGGAATATCATTTGTATCATACAGACATGCTAGTTTCTGTGATATCTATAATGTATATTTTGAACCAAGATGAGCTGAAAATGTCTTAGTTCTGCACAGTTAGCACTTGCATGTGTTTAAAGAAGAGAAAACTTTGAAAGAAGCCTTGGTAGTAGGTAATGAAATGAGTGAAATTTTAAACACTTTATTAAATGTGACGCTTAACATTTCTAGTTATTTAAATTCACTTTAATTTTATTTCTGTAGTAAACTGGGAGTCCATGAATGACAAAGCCCCTACCCATCCTAATATTTGTATTCAGGTATTCCAGATGTAAAGTAACAACTTAGATCTGGCTCCAGGAAATAATATACTCCAAGTCTAGTTTCAAAACTGTCACAGGGACACACAAAAAAATTTTAAGATGCCTTATGTATGTTTAAGATTTTGTTTAAAATTATACATCAAATGCCTTATATATGTTGATGTATAAGACCCACGGCCACTCCAAGACATAATTTCCACCAACCAATTTTTGCAAAAGAACAGTAGAAGAGTTCATCTGCAGAGGTTATTCTCCTGATCAGATGAGCTCTAATCCCATTTTAATCTCAGAGGGCTATATTAAACAAAAGCAGAAGGTCTGGATTTTAGAACAGATTAGCCTTGACCTCACAGAGATCAGACTTGCTAAGTAATCAGGTGTACATAAATTACCACCAGCCAGGGCTCCTTATGATACACTGTCGGTAGAAATGCAGTAAGAAAGTATAAATCCTTGTACTACAAAGAATGAGAGAAAATTACAGCAATAATTTCACTGCTAAATTAAACTCAAGTGCATATAGTTCATAGTAAGATACCCTCTCTCTGTCAAATATTTTACTTCTTAAGGAAGAAAATGTACTTCCAGTAGGTGAAGTACATTAAGAAAAAAACAGGTGGGATCTACAGAGGACTAAGTATTTAGAATTTGTGAAAATTTTACAGTACAATCAGCAGTAAATACAAACTTCATAAGGGATAATGCTTTTTAAAAAATCACTATAGTGACCATGACGTTCAGCAGTAACACTCCTGACAGCCACTTCTTATTTGGTTATCATTTATATCTTCACTGCTGCAAAACCTGCAACATGTGACTGGGGATAATCTCCAGGGTTACATAGCCCAATGCCCTGCTTTATCACCTAATTTTGCATGTGGCAGTGTATTAAAGGCTTCAGAAAGCTCTATGATATTTTACTTGGCTGGAAAACAGGAAACTTCAGGTACTCTGCAAAAAAAACCCCAAACCTAAAAAACGGAATGTGTTTTAATTTCTTTTATACTTTGTACAACTTGTCTTTGGTTTATCCTATTTGCATCCAAGTGTTTAACTCCTCTCACATTCAAAATTTTATCTGGAAATTTATGTGATATTAAGGCTATATTAGGCAGTAGTCATGTCACCGTAAATCCAGTTTCAAAAGAATGGTTAAAAAACTTATGCAGGTTATCCAGTGCTTATAATACAAGGGAATGAGTTGGTCTTAAATCTCTCAGTCAGTTTGAAACCATGCTAAGCTTTTTTTGGAGGGAGTTGAGCAGGTTCTGTACTAGATCAAGTGTTATTTTTCTTCCTACAGATAGTGTGAAGTTGGTATAAAAAAACCCATTGTATATGCAAACTACTTTAACAGAAATAGGAATCATGATTTCCCTCTGGTTCAGCTCAGCTTTCCTCTGAGAGGTCATCTGCTGCTGTCCAAATGTGACCTCAACTATCATACAACCACAGCTTAGTGACTCAGTCTGTGATTTCCCTTTTTAAATACAGGTACTACTGACATAACTTTCTGCTTGCATGGTACCAACCTCAGTAAGTATGTTCTCTGTTTCCATGTTAAACACCATTATCTTTATTAATAAGTGAAGTCAAAATGCCTATTTTTATTTTGAAGCATATGTAGATTCACCTTAACCTTTACTTCTGTCTTGCAGTCTTCCCGTTTCCCTTTCCCTTTCACTATGTATTCTGCTATTCTTCAAGACTTTTCCATGGGGTCATCTTTCCAACAACGTCCAGAGCCCTTTCCTAGAAGCTCTGGCACAACAAAATATCAGGCTTGCTCAGTGTTCAAGTCCTGCAGCACTGCTGATTTCACTAACAAGTCCATTTCACTTACTTTACTGAGGCTGTCTTTACATGTGGGCATGCAAATTTATTAGCCAGTGTTTACAGTGATTTCAGCCTTGAGAAACTTTATACATCAAAAAAAAGCAACACAGAGACAGACAGTGAAGGGTGACTAACTTGACTGGAAAAGAAATAACTTTGATATAAGGTTTCCCACTTGTCCTGTCCTCATATGTTAAAAGTTTTTCCCATCCTCCTGTCTTCGAACACACTCACCAAGACAGGTAGTATTGTTTCATCTCATCTATCTGTCTGCTTACATACCATTCTGAACTCTTGTTCAGCTGACTGTAGCCACGATGCCTTGAATTTTTATGTCAGTAATCTTCTGCTTAATGGTAGCCCCTGTTCTGGCCTCAGCAGGCTTGCCTTGGACTGGTGGAGTATAATCTACTGTTCACAGTCTAAAGCCTCTGGTTCTTCTCTGAATCTTCCAGAAGTTCAGAGCTTATAACAGGTTTCTTTCTCTTCCAGATGCCCTCTTCAGAACTGTGTTTCAACATTGGCAGTGTTTTTTTCACACTGAGTAGTGCCTTGGGTACTCAACTGTGTGCCTACCTCAGAGGAACATGGAATCCCCCTTTTTGGAATTGTGTAGCTCAAGCCCCTTGTTCTTCAGTCATTAACTCTATTCCTGGTAGGAATAGCTCTGTCAAGTGTATGTCCATCAGCAGTGCAATGGGTGGGGAGGCTTCGCAGGTTAGGATCCTCTTGGTCAGTGACCGCAGGGCAAAGATGAGGAGGAAAAGGACCTACCATCACATGGACAAGTTTCTCTTCCCTCCAGGGTGTTTCAGAAACGCAAAGAAACAGCCAGGAAACCCCCTGTTAGTAGCTGGATTTAACAGTTGGGCTTGATGATTTTCAAAGTCTTTTCCAACCAAAATTGTCCTATTGTTCCCTGTGAAATTAGGTACTTTTTATGTTTTGATTTTATTGTGATAATAATTGTCAACTTAATGAGACAAATATCAAAAAGAAACAAGGAATTCAAGCCAGAGCCAGAGGTAAATTTTAACTTTTTTTTTTTTTCCAGTGGAAACTGAGAGGTCCGTACTAGGATTTTGCTAGTATTGCTGTTGTCTCTTTCTTTCTAAGCTACAAACAGATAAGAAGGAAGCAGAGTCCTCCCAGTCACGATAAATTAATAGATTGCTTTACAATCCACTCACGCTTCTGCTCCTTTGGTTTCTATCAGTGGCTGGAGTCCATCTGCAAGAAGACCATGCAGCAGAGATGTCACTGCTGAATATCTTATTATTTAAATAGCATTGAAAATAAATGCTGAAATCTAATTTCTTGCCAGTTTGATTCCAAGAACAGTAGAAGAGTTAGAGGAGGTTTAACCAGACATTCAGCTATAGAAATGGGTCAGACAGATTCAGACTGAGAGAACAGTAGTGACAGTCACAGAGGTTTTGTGTCAGAAAATTCTAATAAGTACTTGGAACATTTTTGGGCCATGTTTTCTCTTGTCACATAGGTATCACAAAAACACACAAACACATCTGTAAATGAAAAAAACCTACTTTTTTTTACTGCAGATTAACTACTGAAAACACAAAGTAATTTTCCAAATCAAGCCAGTACAAGTAGATGAGCTATGGTAATTGTCCGTGTTGCTACTCTCAGCCCACTGCAGAGGTGAAGAAAAAATCATGTTCCACTGGGCTAGCATGTTTTACTGTGGGTTTTCTGCTAATAAACAACATGTAATTATTGCAGTTCAGTGTGTGAATAAGGTTTTCTTTAGCTACTCTTTACTACACTGCTCCAAATATTAAGCAGAGTTCTCAGGACTCTCAGTTCTCTGTCCATCTGTCTTCTTAAAGCAGCCAGAAAAAAATTCTGAACACGTTACTAGCCAGGAAGTATCAGCAACTGCTCTGTGAAGTGTACTCTGTGAAATAGTCACTGAAACACTCCTAGAACCTGAGATGCTTTTAGGTGCTTACAAGCCACCCTGTGGCAGGTTTTGTTTTGTCTGTGATTGCAGGAAGCTCTGTGGGCAGCAGTTCAGAAGTGGAGACTGTTCAATGTAGGAGCTGGGGCTCACCACTCCTGCATGCCAAAGAAGGTTGTACAACACCTGCCAGAGTAGAAATGGGGATGTAACAATGGGGATCTAAAGGTATGCATGTCTATTTTTTAGTCTCTCTTCTTTGCAAAAGGAAGGAAGGACTGCACAACCTGCAGGAAACCTTCAGATACTATGCTTTCAAAGGCTTTCCTGTCCCTTTTGAGATCCTTCACCCAAAAGCTGTTTTATTCAGGCTTGATAAAGGATCTAGGATTTGGCCATTCTTAAATGTTTTTGAGAACCACAGCGAAAATTGTCAGCTTGTTTTCTGTGTCTTTTACAAGGGAGCCAGCTGGCCAGTGATTTCCTGCGAGGAACCTGTCCCTGGGTGAACTGTGCTGCAGAAAGACAAATACTGTCCCATTTGTCAGGATGAAGAGCTTTATGTAACTTCTCCGTGCTGATTGCACAGATGCATTCAAAAAGCCCTGTATAATTCATTCATCCTCCCATATGCATAGCTCAGCACCAACGTGACACTGCATTTTTGCAAGGGGTGTGGAAGTTACTCTGTTTAATTGTCTTGGTGGTCAGGCTGGATGTTGAGCTGTTAGCAGCCTTCACCTCTTTTCAGATCAGCCCAGCAAGGAGTGGTGTGAAGTGGTTACTCTTTTTAGGTCCTACTCCACTGCTTCACTGTCCTGTTTTCTTTTGTTTTTTTACTGTGTTTCAACTGTTACCAATTACTGTCTTGTAGACCTGGTCCCTCTGACCTGCCAATTACTGCCATTCTCATTGGAGCTACCAGGAACTTTCAGGGAATCATGGAGCAGGCAGAGCAGGAAGGAGGGAGGGCAGATCAAATGCCAGGCTGTAGTTACTGTGGAACCATGTGTGCATCTGTACCATACTGTGCTATAAAATGGCTAGCAAGCTCCTGGGCACAGGTTTTGGTCTGTTTTGCCTACACTTAGCCCGTTATGACTTAAGGTCTCTAGTTCACTAATACTTCTAGTGAACTGGTGGTATATGCAGAGATGTTCTTACAGTTTATATAGATAGTACATTTACTTAACATTTTGTAGACCATTAGCAGCAGAGCTATAGTACCACTCATTTCAGCTCCTGGGTATTTACTGAATTCATTTGGATGTGGTGCTTGGGGACATGGTTTAGTGGTGGGTCATCAGGAACAGAGTAATAGGGTTAGGACAAGGCTGGACTCAATGATCTTGAAGGTCTTTTCCAGCCTGAGCAAATCTATGATTCTCTGATTCATCTTGCCCTGCTGCAGCTTTACTGCTTTCCAAGTGAGGCAGATACCTGTGTGTACAGGAGTCACACTTCGGATATCAGTGCATGTATTCCTCTAGTATAAGGGGTATTGGAGTTGTAGGCATTTCCATACACTACATGATTTAACATTACATTGTACAAGAGTCCCTTTAAGATAAAGAAGGTGACCTTATAAAAAGCACATTGACTTCCATGGCTTTTACCATCCCAGTAATTATCCTTCCCGTCCACAGAAACGTATCCTCACAAGATGAAAAAATTTGATTTTAAAAATAATTGTATACTTGTCATACACATACATGAAAAAAAAGAAAGTACTTTATCATATTTCTAAAAAAGATCCTGTACTTTTAGATGCACAGGTCTTTTTCATAACTACTTTTTCTGTAAATTGGTGGCCTGGTGTATAGTATGTTCAATAATTTAAGACTGAGCTAAAAATGGGGTTGATCTACTTTCTTGGAATACCCTCTGGGAATATGCAGAAGAGAACTGGAGAAGCAATTATTTCATGCCAGAGCTGCATATTTAACTGCTTTCTATCTCATTCAAGTGGCATCTTCCATTCAAACAGCTGAGATAATGGGGGAAGCAGGGACTCTTAAGTGCATCAGTGAGTCCTGAGAGGTCATTAGCACAGCAGCCTGGAACTATCTCCTTCATGCCAGGCAGTTCTTTGTGTGGACCATTTCTGATAAAAGCCCTCAGCCTTCTACACACACCATCATCAAAAAGTTAACTAATTAATCAATTAAGAGTCCTTTGACTCAGTGTGCAGGACAGAAAATCAGGCTAATACCATGATCATTTTTATTGAGGCTATATGATTTGCTTAATTTTAGTAGCACATTTGTACAGTCTTAAGATAGCACAAGTATTGTCACAAGAGGCTGCTTCCAGCTAATAATTTCAGCAGTTTCTCCAAATCTTATCCTGGAAACCATGAAATGACTGGCATATGTTTTTTGCCTCCTGGCACCATTTTTTTGTCTGACCTGCTCTGGTCTGGCTCAGTGGAAATGATGAAGCAAAATAAAGCTAGCAGCACAGACAAGGTGCAAGATGGAAGGTGCAACAGGCAATGAAGATGGAGGAGAGTCTGGGTTTGGTCTGATATGTAACCTGTGTGTGAAAGAGCATCCCACTACCTTGGCAGGTCCTGGACTGGTATTTCAGCCACTTATCTCTGAACACGAGGACAAGAGAAGATGAAGCTCTGCTCTCTGACACATCCACACTAAGTTGCAGAAGGATGCTTACTCAGTAGATGAGTCAATTACTGAAAGCAAAATTACAGTCCATTGGAGCCCCTGACAGATTATATTGAAGTTCTGTGTCCTGTAGGACCTATACACTCAGTGCAGAATGAACTCATCCCAGTGCCATCTAAAGAATAATGTCAGAAGAGCTCAATTCTCTTGAAGCCTTTAGAGCTAGCAGCACTTACGCACACCACATTTTTGTGAAGGCAGGCAGCCTTGTGCTATTCAGAAAATAGAACAGATGCAGTGCAGGGGGATAACATTTGTCATTGTGACCCCTGTGCACAGTTTCAAGGTAACAACATAAAATACACAAAGACCTTCTAAAATTCTAACATAAAAGAAGTGCAGAAAAACACAGAGAACTTTTAGTGTATTTTTTTCCCCACTGACTCACAAACTCCATGTAGAAAAACAAGTGGGTGAAATATTTGCAGGTGGAAGGTTGATGTTTACAGCCTGTGCCTCTTCTCAGTTTGCCAGCCATGTACTGTCAGGAAAAGTATTTTGCTGTGCTTATCCACTGAACCCAATAGGCCTGGTTCTCTGCCACTGGTAGGTAACATGATGATTTAATTTTTGCTAATTACTTTTTTATGATCATTTTTAATAAGTAATACTGCAAAGACATGATTGCGGGTGGCACACACTGCATCTAAGATTTTAAACTATTATGAATGCTACAGAGACTCCATCTCCTGTGTCTTATTCAGCACCTTAGGTTTGCCTGATGAAGCACCATTCTATTTTATCTCAGTTTTGTGCTGCTCTTTCAAGCTTCAGAAAGCTCACAAAGTGCTTCTGCATTTCACTGATGGCAATAAATTCAAGGAAGTTGCTTGTAAGACAGAGTAAGATTAATAAACACATAAATTTGCCAGAGAGGCAACTGAGAAGTCTCCACACATGGCCCATAGTGAATTTCTTCATGACAGAGGAAGAAAGCAGCCACTGCAGCATAAAAGATCAGATAGGTTCATAGAGCCCAGCAGTTGAAAGGGGCTGTCCATTAAAGAACATCCCATGGCTATGAGCTCCATGACTTTATTCATGAGACAAAAAAACCTGAACTGCTGAGCAAGGTTTCAGTTTTATGCCTCCTGTTTCATGGGGTTTCTTTTGATAGATGTGGATGCTGCCTTTCACATCACTCACAAAGATGTAAACCCCATTGTACTACTCCAGCTTGTCTCTTTTTCAGGCTGAAGCACAGGATATACCCTAGTCCTTCAGCCTCACAGAGGAAAATTTCTCCTTTATCAACAAGAGGGTAAAATTGAAAATGATAGATTTGTCGTCAGTGTTTACTCAGTCTTATTTCAAAAGGACAAACTCCAGAAGGTGTTTTTTTCCTGTGAAGATTTAGCTAAACATTACCAGATGAGATTGCACTTCCTGAGGTGTTAACAAGGAAATAGTCCGTGCTCTCCAGCAGCACAGTCCCTACTGCTTACAGATGGCAGTGATTCAGTCTGTGCCATTGATCTGGAAGTGTCAGTAACCACATGGAGACAAGCCGTTTTATCCCAGGGATGTAAATAACAATCTGAGCTTGCAGGAAAGAGAGTGCTCTTGGTCTAGAACCACCTTCTTCTTTATTGGCTTAATCTTCCACATCTGGCCCAGCTCACAGGGACCTGCAATGTGTCCTGACACTTGCACATAGTTCATCCTTATATGCTTCCTCAGTTTTCTTATACTCAGCTATTGTTGGCTTCAGCTTTGACCTTGTGTTCTCACTCTAGGTGATGGCCATTCTTGCACCAATGTAGCTGCTAGACAACATGCATCTTACTTAAATACAGTACTGAGTTACCTTGAGTAAAGGCAGAAAAAATCTGACTTCTGGGCTCAACTGAACTCACGGATGTGGTCACTTGAAAGTGCTTCTTTATCAAATCAAGTATCTTCTACAAGGCAGCAAAAAATTTGGGCTGGTGATTTTTATTGCAATCTGCATTCAGCTGTCTTGGGAGAGGGAATAAACTGTGGCTTTGTGAAAGCCTACAGCTAAAACAGTAAAATTTCAGGCACAAAATCCATACTAAAGGTTTATCTGTCCCCAGAACTTTTAGTAGAAGTACTTTGTGTCTCATAAGATAATGCAGCTGTTATATAAATGCCAACCACACATTTTCTGTGCTTCTTGATGGATTTGTACGTTTATATGCTACATGCATAATTTCTTTGGACAAAAGGTATATTTTAGAGAGAGATGCAGTATTGCTGCTGGTGTGGGGTTTTTTTTGCTCGCCGTATTTGCACAGACATGTGCATTTATTACAAGCATAGTATTCATACTCCAGTTTGTACTGAACAACACATTTCTTGGCCCACTGTGAAAGCTTACATTCCTTGTTATATCTGAAAACTCCAAGATGATGAAAGTCTGGGGAACAGGTGAGAAAGGAGAAAATAAAAGTATGTTTTACGTACCTTTAAATTTCAAAGTTTTGGTTAATGCTGCTGAGAAATTCCCATTGTTTCAAGACAAGTACAGCTTAAATCTTCTTTGTGAGGTTGTGCTAGATCTAGATAGTTCTCCACATTACCCTCTAAGACCTTTGTTCATTGTACAAGGCAGAGTACAACTATGCATTTGAATAATTTCTTATTATATATCCCATGATATACTTCACCTAATCCTTTAAGAGTAGAGATGGAAGACAGGATACTCCTCTGCCAGGTGGCATTTCAAACACTGCACCATTTCTGCGTGTGTGCAGACTGGCTCACTGTGTCTGTCTCTTTTGACAACAGGATGACAATGTGTACAGCCCCTGGCATGACGGAAGGACCATTTGTTTCCTCATGAAGGGAAGACCATCTGCTTCGAGGTCGAGCATGGGGATGAAGGCCATGCCAAGAAAGAAATTCCTTCATTCCCTCTGTGCTGGCAGTTTGCTAGCTTCACTTTGTTGACAAAGGTTGCTACAGGTGTGGATATGTAAAATAAAAAAAAAAGGGGGTTTCTCTTCTCTGGTGCAGAGCTATTGTAGACATCAAGCTACTTCAGTTACCACGGAGATAAGCAGCTTAAGGGTGTTACTGCAGGCTGGAAAGATGGACCTACCCTTTAGGATTTAAAAAAAACTGAAAGGTTTTCTCCTTGTGGTCTCCTTCTCTGGGACTCAGCCTTCTCCGCAGCCTTTTACCACCACCCAGTGGGGAACGCCGGGACAGCCCCGAACCGGGACCGCAGGGAGCGTCACGACACCTCCCCGCCCCGCAACCCCAGGGGCTTATTCACCCCGCAAGGGACGCGCACGGTTCCCCCTGGTATTAACTGGGCATACACAGTTGCACTCAGAGAACATATTTAAACTGAGGCTCACATTTCAAAGCCAGCTTCCCGCATACCTTTTTCTTGTGCAGTAGCTGGGAATGAAAGTTTGGTTGTTTTTCTGGATTGTTTTTTATTTAATCATGTACTTATTGTTAGAAAATATATCTGTCATTTGGAGTTTTACGGGATGCACTGGCCTGGAGACTGGAGATTTCTGAAATTTTCAGTTTTGCAGCACTGAATTCTGTGACTGGATTTCGTTCTATACCCTTTTCTTGGGCTAAATTGTAAAAAAGGAAAGCTACTTCAACAGTCCCACCTGGATGCCACGTCCACTGAATACAAGCAGGGAACTGTATATTCCCCTTGTCTTCAACACTTTTGGTGTTGGTTAAGGAGCTTACAACAGCTATGGAGTTACACATTTGCCCAAGTAAACAGTGAATATCAGTGATAATCTTGAGTCATACTACACACAGCTCCCCAGATCTGTACAGACTGCCCTGCTGTGTCTGTATCCTTTGAGGACAGGAATGTGGCGAGGTGGTGTCTGCACAGATGGCAGTCTGCACAGAGCACTGCCCCTGCACTGAAACACCTCTGTTCCATAAGCACGAGATGTATTGCTTTGCAGTAAGCAGCACCAAAGGCACTGTGCTGTGCCATTTTCATACATGGTCTGTATGTAAATCCTGGTAGTCACAGTAGTAAAAACAATGTATTAGCTTCTTAAGATTCAATGAACAGATATCCAACTGGCCAGATGTTCTAACAGCATATGGGGACCATAAGGAAAATAAGAAAGGTCATACTGCTTCAGATCAAAGGTCTATCTGCTTTAATAATCCTGTTTCCAAGTGTAACCAATAACAGATGCCTCTAACAAAGCAAGCACACACAGCAGCTTTTCCTGATTGTCACTCATACTCCATAGATATGGGGCTTACTGATCTCTGAACTTGATGGGTGCATTGGTAATTTGTAGTCTTTTGTACTTTAACTTCTCTTCCCTGCCACAAGTAAACTTTAAATGTCTGTTTAATTCTAAGTTCCAGCCTGATCATCTCCCGTTCTCTTTGAAGCCCTCAGTTCCTGTTTTCATCTGATGATCCCTCTGCTGCTTTATTAAAAGAGACATTAGACAAGATTCTTCTCCAGCCATAGATAACACTGCAGTTTTCTTTCATACTTTCATTTTCCTTCTCTTATAGAGTGAAGCATCTAAGCAAAGAGTTTTCTGAATGTGGAAACCTTCATACCTACAACTACCTTTGCTACTCCTTGTTTTACTTTTCTTAGCTCTTCTGTACCCTTTTATTTGAGCTGAGGGACCAGAACAGGCCAGAGATTTCAATAGAAATATGACTGAATGAACAGACTTCATGGAACAAGCAGAATCCTTCTTTTCAGAATCATTCCTTTATGGGTGAGTGTGCTGGCTCAGACCAAAAAAACAGGCATGTGATGGCAAATCCAATAATACTCCAGGTATTAAGTCACATAAGGAAAGTCAAAATGTGCAAGGTGCGAATGTGGCTTAAAGTCTCCAATTCACAGGTAAATGTAAGAGAAACACAGAGTATAGGTGGGCTTTTAACAATTATTTATATGCTGAAATATAAAGTATTTTATGGGTTACTGTCTTTATGTCTTAAGCATGCATTGTGGCACCACTTCAGGTGTAGCAGGTTATCACTTCTATGAATCTACTTTACACACCATACTCACAGGCACATCACATCCAACATAAGCTGGTTATGCACAGTGAAGCACACAGGAGTTACTTACTTGATACACAGATGAGCTGAAAGCTTCTTTCTTGTCACAGCATATTTACAGCTTAATATGGAACGCCATGGTTCTGAGATAAGTTTTCTGTGTGCATACTGAAACCTCTAACTGCAGACTGTTTCCCAAGATCGTTCTTTTTCTTCCTGGAAAGTACCAAAACACCTAGAAATACCACATTTTGAAAATTGAAACTCCTGGAGTAGTTTCGTCTACATTTGCTTATTTGCATTCTTTTATTTAATGAAATAACCATCAGCTTAACCAACAATGCTCTGTTCTGAAAAAGCAGACATCTACCATGTAGGGAAAAGAATAGTACCATGGGGCTGTAACCACGGAGAAGGCACTTTGCAAATTTTACTTTTTGCTTCAGAAACCTGATTAATATTGCCAGTGCCTAAGTGCTGTGCTGCAGAACTGAGAATTTTGGAAGGAACATGCCATTTTTGCCCTATTGCCAGCTGCAAGTGAAGGAGCTCATTCTTGACAGCTGTAGGTGCAAAGCTGAGGACTTTAAGGGAGGCTGTTGTAAAAACATGCAAACAGCAAGACTCCTTTCTTTTACTTCCAATTCAGAAGTATTTGATACTAGATAATGCTGGCTTCCTGTTGAAATATTTCTTGCAAGATTATGCAAAACATTCCACCAAGAACTGCCACTCAGAAAGGAAATACTTGAGCTCAGAGGGTTAATGAGGGAATGTATTTGAAATAAGACATTAAAGGTCCAAATAAGCAGACATGACTCTCTTAAATGTGGGGCTTGAGGGAGTGTGGAAGAATACAAGACACCTAACATCACTGGGAAAACATAAAAACTAGACAACAAATCAAAACTTCATCACATAAGAAACATGGTATGTACCAGAAAGAAATATTTCATAGTACATTGGAAATAAGAGTTAGACAATAAAACAACCTTACTAGAATGCTCAAGGTCAAGACTAGCTCACATCTAATATCCAGGGTTATAATTTCAACTACCAGCAATTTCACAGAGAGGATGATAAATTTTCAGTATTCTCATCTTGCAAAAAAAGTCACTGGAATTTAAAATTCTGAAAATAGGGGTAGACGAAGGGTAGCAGAAGTGTCTTTTTTTTTTTTTTTTCTTTTTAGCCAAAAAATACAATATCAAAAAGAACAGAGAGATGATTGGAAAACTGATATCCCTGTGTAACTTTGGCTCACAGTCTTTTCACTGAATTCCCCTGAATGATAAATGCTTATTTGAAAGAAACCATGCTGCCAAAGAGCTTTGAGCTCTAGCATGGCCAAGAGAGCACAAGTAAAGAACAGAAGGCACACACTGTGTGGGGAGAACCAGAAGGCTGTACTTCTACCCGTGCTCAGAGCATTTCTGATTGTCTGCTGGCCTGGGAGTGGAAAGATTAATTTTCCAAGCTCTGTGGGTGCAGGGAAAAATTATGGAGTTGAATCTGATTTCTTGTGAAAATATAAGTTAATCCTTTATGTCAGGATTAGACTTCCTAACTGCAAAATGCATTTGTCTTAGTCACACAGAAAGGAGATGGATTTTATAACATAAAAATGAGGTACTGTTTATACAACAGGGAAATACACATTAACATCCAAGCCTGCTAAGTATGAGAACTCTGTCCTTCATTCTATTACCTATGTAAATGTATTCAATCCAACTGATAAGTAATAGAGCTATGTGATTTCTGTGCTTGACTCAGTAATTTTCTATTACTGATTTTCAAGAACATAGCATCTTATACTGAAATGGACCCCTTCATATAAAGGCGCTATCAGTACAGGCGAGGCATATACTTCTTTCTTTGGATTCATGGTGAATGCTGATTTATTTCTCACACTCTGGAAAAAAGGAATATCAAAACAAGCCCCGCTGTCAGTGCAATTGTGCTACGTGATTTTCCTGCTCCATCTCTTATCCAGTGTTTAGAGAAGACTCAACACACTTGGGAGGGGGGAGGAAGAAGGAGGGGAAAGGAACAAGGAGGGGAAAGGAACATCTATGTGGTCTGGAAGTATACAGACAAGTAAATGTACATACTGACTGATTTAAAAGGCAACAGCAGTTTGGAGCTTTTCACTCAGTGCCTGGCAAAAGATAAACCAGAATAAGTTCATTATGAGCACTTCAAAACTCTCCTCCTTTCTCCACGCTGTCTTCCTCTATGACGTTTGTATAATGAATGTCCTCATCTTTGTCTTCAAGGGACTCCTGAAGTGTGATTCTGCTTGTCTAAGATACAAACAAAATCTCCAGGGGTCTGTGAATGGCAACCTGAATTTCCAGAGTTGCTGGCTGGGAGCTAAGAAACTGACTGCACTGTAAACCAAGGACTCAGTCCTACTGATTTGTTACTGCTGTTGTGACACCAAGACTGAAGCTAATATGTAACACACATACAGTGATTACTGAAGGACAGGTAAATCCTGGTTGCTCACTACCACTGATTGCTTTGGGATTATGCAGATTCTTTGAGTTCCTGTCCCACCCAGTGCAAGATGGTTGTTGACCTTGATCTCGATAGCACAGAATAAACATAGCAAAGACAAAAGGCACTTTTTGTCATACATGTTTCACAGTAGTGCACTCTACCAGGAAGCACTGTGTCACACAATGGAGACATAAGAAATCATGTCTGAGTCCCATATTGCTCTTACAGGCTCTGGAAGAGAGTTGACACCAGAGCAGTCTATTCTGGACAAAAGGAGAAGGCAGGATAAGAAGCTGAGCTGTTAATGCCAGCTAAGAAGCTCCAGTGCTACACTCTCTGCGTGAGAACTGGCCAAGGCAGAGGTATCTGTCTCAAACACACCTATCACCAGAAAAGCCGGATGCCCAGACCCTGGGCTCCCAGTGCCAGAGCTGTGCTATCTCCCCACAGGCATCCTGCGGGATGCAGGCACACTGATAACAACCTGCGGCTCCCGGGAAACCTCACGACGCGGCTTGGCGCTGCCCCGAGGTATGCAGACCCAGAGGGACCGAAGTGCAAAGGTTAAGGGTTTTGCTGATTAGAGCAGCTGTAATCAAGTTGAGGGGCAGGAGTGTTACTCACTTAAGTCCGCTCTTGGCTTGCATCACGTGTTAGTCAGTGTGTGGCTCCCCGCTTATCTTTGCCGGAGGAAGGGTAAAAATCTCCTGTTACCTTACAAGCACCCGTGAATATCTTCCTGTTGTGAGCCATCCGAGGCCAGCAGACCCCGTCTGGCAGAGCACCTTCAGATAACTCTCCCGATGTCTGCAGGGGAAGTGTCAAGGCTAATACAAACATACGTGAAATGGGCTTTCCCAGGAGAGGTGTGATCCAGCGATGGGGAGCAGTGAGGGTGGCAGGAGACAGGGCTGTTAAAATCTGTGATGGGCAATGGCTTGTCCTGGGAAGAGGAAGGGGACAGGAGAAAAGTTGCAGACAGCCACACAGTCCCTTGGTGTTCTTACAGCTCTAAGCCTGAAACTACGAGTTTTGTTCCTTACATCTAAGTAACAAAAGGAGACACAACACTTTACGCTCCTGTTTATCACTGCCATTTCCTGAATATCATGCACCTGGAGCCCAAACACCAAATTCTCTTTATCAAAAATAATCACTCATAACGTTTTCGATTTTGTAATTTAAAAAATAACCAACCAAACAAAAAGAAAACCACCAAAACCCACAAAACAAATGAACAAACACAAAGCCCAACGAACAAAAACCTGCTACATTTTCTCTGAAAATTCCCATGTTGTTATCAAGTGTATTTTGGCAGTGGTAGAAAGTTCATTTTTAAAAAACATATGTGCTAGTGTTTGTATGGTGATCTCACCACTTTGTGGTGTGTCAGTTTTCGCCCTATGAGTGCTTGTGTTTTATGAAGAGAGAGAATTAAGCTTCCTCTATCTACACTTAAATACCAACATCTCTGAAGATACTGGAAGACAGGATCTGGCTCATTCCCACCACTGTTAAGATGTTCTAAAACCAGAGATTTTAAGAGATAATTTGGATTTATGTGATTTGTTTATGTACATATACATATACAAATTACAGAAATACATATACATCCTACATGCTAATAAGACACTAAAATATCTGTATTCCACATTAATTGAAAACTATTGTCATAATAATACTTATTCAGCAGCTCTACTTTAAGTGGTTCTTGTCTTCATCCTTTATAATTAGATATGAAAATACAAACCTTTGCATGATTTCAGTGGTAAAATAGTATTTTTTTGCTTCTATGTCCCTCTTAATAATTATTCTCGCTCTTCGAAATTTTGCTTTGGAATCAAGACAGATGATCTAAAAGCTTTCTTCTATGCTAGCAAAGGATATTTTTTCCACAATAATATATGAGTAGTATATTTATGGCTAATTTATCTTCATGCTTTCATGCTGATTGCTTAGAACACCCAATGTGTATTTCACTATGCCTGCCTATGCTGTCTTTTGTTCTCAGCAGTACAGTTTCCTGGATGAAAGCTGCAGCCGACTGAGAGCTGATCTTCCTTGAGACATGAGGTGATGACAGCTCTGAGGGATGTACACAGATCCTTGGGAAAGGGGAGATGGAAGATGTCAGGTAATGGTTTAGCTGATGATTCTGAAGAGGTAGTAGCACATGTAAGACTCCATCTATTCCAAACTTCTTTTAGAAAAACTCTTTCTTTGCAAAAGATTTTTTGGTGATCTGCATATTATTACTGCCTACAGTGGTTTTAGAATACAGCTTATTCTTTGTGGGCACTGTTTACCATCATAATACACAAGTAGCCTACACTACAAGTTGTGTTATTATTTAAGAAGATCGTCAGCAAAGCAATGACTTTTGAATCACAGAGTTCAAAGTGTTCCTTTATAATCAGGTTGATCCTTTATGTTATCTTCTTGCAAAGCCTACCAATGCAAGGGAAACCGAAAAAACTAGCTTAATGTTTTGTTGTGTTCCTGGTCATTCTAAGAGTAATTTCCTGCTCATTCAGGGATAGAAAGAAGCATATATTATGTGAGCAGAAGATTCTCTGTTCTGGTCAATAACATAGGCCACAGAGGTCATTGGCATTCAGGCAAGCCTGCCTGAAAGCCCCCATAAATTTTCAAAGGTGAGGGAGGAAGATTTAGAGACTGGATGTGTTCTGCCTGTGCAGGAGGAAAGATAAAATGCCACTCTGTAAAGGGGAACAGAATATTAAGTCCCATAAGAAATCCTAAGAGGCTATACAGTCTCCTCAATGGGGGAAGAATTTTGCCCACCCAGGTTTTATTTTACTGCAGGGACGCATAAAAGGGCACTTGACATTAATGCTTACAACACAACTGATACACCAAAGCAAAAGCCAAAGCTTTCTTTTGCCCTCTTCTGCTGTCCCCATTCCTCTATTGTCACCACCTATTTTGATGCAACATGTTCAGAAGAAGCAGTTTCTCACTGACATAATGATGAAAACTCCCACCATCCCTCCTTTCCAGATGCTTTTCACTTTCTGCTTCCAAATCAAAGTTGGCACCAGCACAAAGGATTATTCATATTCTCACTCTCCTTAGGAATAGAAGTACCATTTTATGAGCTATGAATCCAGCTTAATTATCCCATATGTTTTGTAAAAAGTAGTCCTGCCAGAAAACCCTTTAGGCCTCTCTTCTACATCAATACAGTAAGGCGGGGCACAAAACATCTTGAGTAACTCAGCTGGATATACAAGGACCAAAAGGCCCCTCTCTTTTTCCTAGGAACTAAGTAATACTGGATATTTAAAATAAATTCATATATGCATTCGTAATACATATGTTGAAACAGTGCCATAAAAACAGAAATGCACAGTATGGAAGGAGGTAGAGAGCCTCTTTTTTACTTTACTGTGCTTTGGAGCATCTCCAACCCACTTTTCTTCCTTATGCTCTTAGGTACTAGCCATTAGAATAATTTTGATGTAATTTTTTTTACAGTAAAACCAAGTCTGAGATAGAATTACAAGATTTTACAAAAGCTGACGCACAAAATCAGAAATTGAACTCAGTTTTTCAGATTCTCAAGCAATTTAGTCTTACCAGTTATTGCCCCATATTTTTATTTTTCTGTGATATTTGTCATGTCCTTGAAAAAATGTATAAATCAGTTCCAGCTTATAAGCTAGTACTGCAATTTTATGCAAAAGCCCCTTCATAATCAATTACAGTGAAAAAACATCCAGCAGATCTTGGGACCTGCTTTCTAGGGTCCAACTTCAGCATAACAGGAAAATGCACTGCACTGATCTCTATATAACATGTTTTTTAGGGGAGGTGGTGGGTGGTGAGTGTAAAGTTTCCATTATTGCAATAACATTCCATTATTTGCAATAATAGAAACATGTTCATTCAAGGGAGCACCCAAGACATTTGACATTTACTCAGTCTATTGACTTGTCATTTTTAATTTGCTTCTTTTGTTTGCTTCCCAACACATCCAAGGTCCAATGCTTGTTGCTTCCCAATCAGACACACAACTTTTTAAAATGTTGGGTATTGCCCTCTGATAAGGTAAAGCATGGGCTGCAGCAAGAGTGAGGGAATGATAATTAAGAATCCACAAAATGAGAGTTGGAAAATTTGGGACATGGTTTAAAAAATCCATTGTTTCCAGGATCTTGCTGGGAGGCATTGATGAGTTTCCAAGCAAAAAGGAAGCATGCAGGCACATGGTTGTCATCTGCTGTAGGTTAAGATAGTTTTTGTAGCCTTTTTGTTGAGAAAAATGAGGACCATTTGGAAGTGGGAAATGTTTTTTCCCCCCATGTCTCTGGTTGCATTCAGGGCACAGCATGGGACTGTTTGAATACCACTGGCTCTCAGGACAACTTTGAGGCTACTTTTAGAGCACCAATCGAAGGAAACTATGTCAAAACTGAAAGTATTTCCTGTCTTATCAAGCTTCCTTATCATAAATGGAGACAAATGTAGGGATGTAGACCAAGAGAAGGCTTTTTTTTCCTATCCTGGGGAATAATGGTTGATGTACACACACATCTAGCTAGAGCAAGTAACCTGGAGGATCACTTTCTATTGGCAGACTATTATGAGTTTGGGATGTCAGTTGAGGGTTAGAAGCAGAGGTAAAAACAAAGTGTAGAGATTCAGGATTGGAGGGAACAGTTGTGTGAGCAATAGACATAGGGATCTTCACATTTGTTGCATCTTATGACTATACTTCTTTAGCATGATAAATGCATCACACAAAAACATCTATCAAAGAGAATGACAAACCATATCACCTGAGATTTTGCAATATCATTTGTAGATGTGAATTTTGATATTAGTATTTAAGATGTAATATTTAAGCCATGTTTTTGAGAAAGGGTGACACACAGCTACTTTTCTGTGACAAAGATTTAGACCATCAGAGAACAATTTTTTTCAGTAGAGTATGCATTTGTCAGAAGCAAGCGGAGGGATAGTAAATTGCAAAGCAAGGTCAGAACAATTTTGCTTCCAATTTCTCTGAACAAGTAAGAATACTTTTTTTTGTAAGGGGAAAGAAGGAAGAAAACCTTTTCTTCAAAAATAAAAAGATGGAACAGAGAGACACAGGAGTATTTCTGTGAGAGTGAGTTGTCAGATGAATTTTAAAGAGATTGTGTTCTGGGCAGATTCTTAGTGCTCTGTCTTCAGGATGCTTACACTTTTATTCTGGTCCCTTCTGCCTGTAAGTTATAGTAACCCAGTTTCCCTAGGCCGAATTAACCCAACCAAACATGCATGGCACACTTCTCCATTTGAAATAGTTCAGGCTGCCTGTTTTGAAAAGGAAGAAAGAAAGTCAGGTGGCAAGAAGCACTCTTTGAAACAATGCATTGTTTTATTATTTATTATTTTTCATTGACTATTCTGGTAGGTGATAAAAGATGCCTTAATGGTACCAGATTCTCTCAAGTCTGTGAAGTGATTATAGGATGACATACTAGAATGCAGATATCCAAGGCTGGACAAGATGCATCTGAGGTCTATGGAATTAAGTTTGTTCTCTCTAGTCTTGGACCTCCACAGAGTGCAAAGGTGGCCTTAAGCAATTTTAGAACAAGTTTGCTTGCATAGTGTGACTGGATAACTTGTCAGTCTGACCTCATTGCTGGGAAGGTTGTGGAGCAGATCATCTTGAGGGCCATGATGCAGTATGTGCAGGACAACCAGGTGATCAGGACCAGTCAGCACAGATTTACGAAAGGCAGCTTGAGTAGCCTGATCTCCTCTTATGAAAAGGTGACCCACTTAGTGGATGAGGGATAGGCTGTGGATTTTGTCTACCTGGACTTTAATAAAGCCTTTAACACCATTTCCTACATCATTCTCCTGCAGAAACTGGCTGTTCATTGCTTAGACATTGCTTAGAAGATGTATTCTTCCCTGGGTAAAAACCAGGCTGGATGGCTGGGTTCAAAGAGCTGTGGTGAACAGAGTTAAATGGAGTTGGAAGCTGGTCACAGGTGGTGTTCCCCAGGGGTTGATACTGTGGCCAATTCTATTTAATACCTTTGCCAGTGATCTGGATGAGGAGATCGAGTGCACTCTCAGTAAGTTTGCAGATGACATCAAGTTGGGCGGGGGTATTGACCTGCGTGAGGCTAAGAAGGCTCTACAGAGGGACACAGACAGTCTGGATTGATGATCCAAGGCCAATTGTATGATATTCAGCAAGGCTCAGTGTTAGGTCCTGCACCTGGGCAAAATGACCCCAGGCAACACTACCAGGCATGGGGAAGAGTGGTTGAAAAACCACCCAGCAGAAAAAGACCTGTGAGTGTTGTTCAACAGCCTGCTGAATATGAGCCAGCAGTGTGCCCAGGTGGTCAAGATGGCTAATACAAGCATACAGGCTTGTATCAGAAATAGTGTGGCCAGTGGGAGCAGGGGAGTGATTGTCCGCCTGTACGTGGCACTGATGAGGCTTCACCTTGAGTACTGGGTTCAGGTTTTGGCAAAGAAAAGTTTATTGCAAGAAGGACATTGAAGTACTGGAGCATGTCCAGAGCAGGACAATGGAGCTGATGAAGGGTCTAGAGAACAAGTCTTACAAGGAACACCTAAGAGATGTGCGATTGTTTAGTCTGCAGAATAGAAAGCTGATGGGAAACCTAATCACTCTCTACAACTACCTAAAAGAAGTTTGTAATGAGGTGTTTGTCTCTTCTTTCAATAGCAATAGGACAAGAGGAAATGGCCTCAAGTTGCTCCAGGAAAGGTTTAGTTAGATTGGATATTAGGAAAAATCGTTCGATCAAAAGAGTTGTAAACCACTGACTGGAACAGTCAGGCCAGAGATGTGGTTGAGTCGTGTCCCTGGAAGTATACTTAACATATGTAAACGTGATGCTTAGAGATGAGGTTTAATGGTGAACTTGACAGTGTTCAGATGATCTTAAGTGTCTTGATTCTAAGTTCTTGAGATAGTCCTGAATTGACCTGAACAAGGCTTGTTCAACCACCACATGCCTGTTAACATGATCTGAATGTTTTATCACCTGTCTTTGATAAATTATCTTCTGAATCTGTGGGCTTGTCTTCATATGGTAGCGGTGGCTTTGCAAGCATGGTTATTAGAAATTATACTAAGCAATGCTATAGTTTTGTGTTTTTGATATTTTTGTTATTCTCTTCTAGAAAAATCCCATGAGGCTACACTTCCAAACTATGACTATATACACACCGTGAAACTGTGCACTTACATGTGACAAGCACTTTGTTGATAAATACGTAAAGTCTAACACAGTCAGGACATATTCTGCCAAAATAAGCCCAACTGAATACTTGTGTCTTGCTGAATTTTCAACAGGTGAGAAACTCTAGCCAGAATGGCATAACAGTTGAGGAAATATAAATAAAACACGGGGGGCTGAGAGTGTGATGTGTGAATCTGGACACAAAACACCAGGAAGAAGTATCTGCCATCTACCTGCACCATTATGTACTAGCAGGGCTCAATTCCAGATCCACACTTGCTCAGCTGATTTCCAAAATAGTTTGGCTTGGTGTGGCATGGTACCAAGACAGTAGGCATTAGAAATCTCATGATCCTATGTACCACTCTGACTTCAAACAACACAAGTACACTTTCAAGACAAACCAGCAATGGTATGCTGCAGAGAGATGACTATAGCACTCATCTCAGTCCCATTCCCAGTGAACACACATTTGTCACCAAACCCCCCCAGTACAGTTCTCAAAGTAGTTGATGCATTTGTTGCTAGCTTCTGGAGGCTGAAGGGACACAGAATAGACTTAGATATTCTCCTCCAGCTGGCACTGAAGTCAGTTAAAATGGTGGAAACTACCACATCCTTCTGTACCCTTGTGTTTGGATTTCTCTTTTGTCCCCCTGATGTATTGTGACTTAGATTTTCTTTCAAAAATTGGCTATATTAAACCACTCTTCTCGCTGACATCAATTGAGTTTATGTATACATAGAGTCAGAAATTGGAGAGAAAAGGTTCTCACTGTTTTTTTTTCCAGGCTTTTCATTGCATTATGTGAAAAGCCAAGCAAAGATTGCATCCTTTTACCAGCAGAGGACAGTACCTCATCTGCTTAAATCAGAAGCTCTGCAGTGGCAATCACTGAAATTTCACTTGCAAACCTACTTTCTAAAGGTTAAGGAGGAAAAATTGCAGCAAGATCTTATGTCTCTGCTTCTGCATTCAGTCACAAACAATGTGAAAGTCAGGCACCTACTGACTGCTCATCATCTCAGTATTTAGAACCCCCGAAACTCACACGGTGCAGCTTTAGGATCACGTGTGATGGCACAGGGGTCTTGGCCCATAAACTTGCTCAGTTACTTATTTATTTTTAGAGGGTTTTACTTTAGAGGGTTTTGTGGAAGGATTTCCTTTGTGAATTTAGTTCATGAAGGCGTACTAGGCAGTATGCAGGCTGATCTCTCTCTTTGCAGAAGAGCAGTGGCATGGAACATAAAGTCTGTGGTTTAGGGTGCAGTTCTGAGGAAGCACTTGAGTGCTTCCCAGTATCACGGGAGCTAGGATCTTAACAGCAATAGGAACAATTACATCTCATTACTTGTTACTAAACAGTGTTTTATAGTGTGCATGCATACATCATTTTGTCCACATATTTTGCATTCAGATGATCAATCTCATCCTGTTGTAGGCCTCATATTTATGTGTTTGACATGCTTCCTAGAACACATGCATGACCAATGTACTCTTATTTTCACTTGGGAGCCAGCTCATGCAGAACTAAAAGTAGTTCTCACATCAGCTCACCTCACATCAGCTGTTAACAAATTAGGGTTGCCCTACTTTAGTGAAAGTGATGCTGGCATTTTTAGATGGCAATTCATTCTAATGACAGGAAGCACTTGAACTCCAGAAGTTATTTCCCTCTGAGTCTGCTTCTCAATATCTCTCCTTTGAAAATCAAGCCAGGAGAGCTTCCTCTTACCAGAAATTTCACTTTCAAACACATAAAAGAGGCAGCAATAGTTCCAACATTACTGCCTTGTCCAGCATCTCACAGGAAGTTTGCCATTCCACGGTCAGATTGAGGTTTCTTGTGTCCCTGCCCAGGGGTTTAACCATGAAGCTATCCCAAACCTTCCTGTAATAATTGCCAGGTACATACAAGTTGCCTTAGACAATCAAGCTAAACTATAACAGTATGGGAGTATGTTACAAAACATTTGGAATGAAAGCTAATGAGACAAAGGCATTTAAAATAATTTTACAAACTGAGCTTCTTGGAATTCTTTCATCCTTCATTACTCTTATCAATGATAAGCTTTCTGCATAAAGAACGCAGATTGAGCCCCTACAATAGCATAGAATAAATACCACATTGTCCTCCCATTTGTGTGTATTTTCAATGTGTTTATAAATGCTACTGTTATATACCCAGGGTTTCACTTTACCTGTACATCAAATACAAACAAAAATAATGGCTTTGTTTCCACAATTTCAATTCACTTTACTGCTGGTGTGGGGGGAACATCTAAATCCACTCACTGTCTGTTCAGTCTCCTGAAAATAGCAATGAAGGTGCTGATAAGAGAGATTTGTAGTGTTTTTTATGTAACAAGAAAGTTTTTCCATTGGGAAGTTTTGTACCAGGAATTTTGCAGGCATCAAAACACAGCAACTTTTCTGGAGTGGATTCAAACCTAGCAATGACACTATTGCCAATCTCCTTAGCTTGCAATTTCCTACTTAAACACAGTTCATCACAATCCCCATTACATTTTGTTGTGGGTTTTTTATTTTTACAATAGAGTTGCCAAAAACCATTTCAGTTGTGAAAGACAGAAACGGGTCTAATGAGCACAGTTTAAATAAGAGCAAATGAAGCAGTTATAAGTTTCTATCTAAAACTCTGTGTCATAACAGATGGCTCAGTGGCCAAGTATTAGCAGAATTCTTTCTGTGAAGTGTGTAATAGCCTCACTGTAAAACCTTAGAAGGATGTTAGAATCGAACCTTTCTCTGTAATAAAACCAAATGAAAACAGCCATGCATAGATTCTAAGGATGAACAATGATACCGAAAACTGAAGGATGGTGATAAGAATGAGCAAAAGTCCAGATCTTCCCACACTCCATAGAACTGAAGTACCTCACAGACAGTGCTACAATGAGATGTGGCACTTCACCAGCCACTGTTGTTTGAAGTTGGATGGAGTATTTCTCACAGTAGAAGTTTTAAAATAAATTTGTAGATTAAAACAAAAAAAACCAAACCACCATTCCAGCCCAAACCACCATTCCAGTAGCTGTCTATAGTAGCTGAGCTGAATTTTTGAAGTTCTCCTCCTTGAATTCAAGTCATCATTGCTGAGGAAGATACAGTATAATCAGTGTTCAGTTTGAGAAACAGAGGCCAACTAGATGGTGAAAGAGACATTTATAAGCTTAATTAAGTAAACAAAGATACCATATCCTCTTCAAAATTAATAGAAATAGTACCTTTGGGATGTGGAAAATCAAGAAATTCAAAAAATCAGGCTGGTTGAGGCTCCTTAGCAGTACAATTAATATTGAAACATATTGAATCTGGAAAGAGAGGCTGGGACATTCCTGCCACTGGAAGATAAGCACAAGGGAAAGGAGCAGGAGAGAGCTTTGAAGGCTAGGAAGATTGTCCTGGTGCTTGGGGGAAGCCCAGTTCTGTAAGGCAGGAAAAGCTGTGCACCAAAGAGTCTCTTCCTGTGGAGACCATCTTCATCCCTGTCCTGTCTTGAGGGGTGAACATTACCTAAGGCTAGTCTAGAAATATCCATCACATTTACAATCTCTTTGAAATCTTACCATTTTTGATATATCTGTTTCAACGAGCCCGGACAATTGGGCATTAACTTGTATGTTTGAGCACCTCATAAAAAACAAAACTCATGAACACGTATGTTTTACATATCTGGAGTGTTTCCAAGCCCAATAAGTAGCTTTTGCTGTTATCTATCAGAAAAAGAGATACCCTCTGCTGAGTTTATTTTATTTTTCTTAAAAATCCGATAGCTTTTCTTACCTGGAATTTTTCTTTTCCAGGGTTATTTCATGTCATGTTCCTCCATGTGCATTTTCATAAAAGTACAAGTCTAACATCCATGCAGATATTCAAAAGGCAACAAAAATAGGTAAGGGCTTTGAAATACTCAGAAATAAATGAGCATTGAGAATCTCTAGCCTGATTCATCAAGTCATTTATATTCATGTTCTACACAGGAAAGTTTCATGTTTGTAAGGAGAACACCTATCATTGTACTAAAGTATTAAATGTTTCATAATTCCCTTAATAATGCTACTAAACAAAACTACAGGCCAAAGTTCAAAATAAAATTTCAAAATAAAATTTCTGAGAAATGTTGCCCTCAGCAAACAGATGACACTTAGATCTTTTTAAAAAGGATGTAGCTATTCAAACTATTTTCAACATTTTCAGCAAGTAAGGGTGAAGTTTCCTGTCTTTGACTGGAAGAAGTCAGGGGACCAATGTGCTAATATGCTGAAAAATCACTCGAGAAATCAAAATTTGCACAACCTAAAACAAAACTATTAAAAGAGCAAGGACAGATATATCTATAATTTGTTCATAGGGAAGTTTTTCACTGAATGATACATGCAACTCTGAATTTCCAGAATTTTAAAAAAATTGTCAGTTTTTTAACTGGATGTTGAACATGTTAGCTACATGAGCCTAAAGTGTAAGGTTCTTTGTGTTTTTACCAAGATTATCTCTCTAACAAAATCTAGCAAGGAGCATTGGTCAGCATATTGATATGACAGTAATGCCACAGCAAGGATTCTGAAAATGGAGAGCAACAGCCCCAGAAATTCTATAGCCTATCCTCTAATGCACAATATCTAATTTTATTAGATTTTATTAGATTATTATTTATTAGACTAGATCTAATGTTATTTTGCTACAGGTCTTGTTATTTCTTGTCATTCTTGTTATTTTGCTACACCTGATATCCAGGTGTGCAGGTAAGGCATTTGTCATATGCCTCCCTGCCATGAGGCAGACATCACCTCTGTGGATACAAAATCGAGTGCAATACAGTGGAAGGGAAAAGGTGGGGGCAAAGAAGGCAAAGAAAGCCTTCTAATATAGAATCATAGAATTTCAGGATTGGAAGAGACCTTTAAGATCATCTAGTTCCAACCCCCCTGCCATGGGCAGGGACACCTCCCACCAGATCAGGTTGCTCAGAGCCCTCTCCAGCCTGACCTTAAAAAAATTCCAGGGATGGGGCTTCCACCACCTCACTGGGCAGCCTGTTCCAGGGCCTCATCGCCCCCATGGTGAAGAACTTCTTCCTAACTTTGAATCAAAATCTACCCTCCTCTAGTTTGAATCCACTCCCCCTAGTCCTGTCACTACCTGACATTCTAAAAAGTATATATGTATGTATATATATGTACACAATGTGCTTTACAAACATACTTGTGCCTTAGGTGACCACTGTAGTTTTAAGTAGAGACAAATGTCTACAAGGGTACTGATAATTTGCAGCCCTTGAACCCACACATGGTTTAGTCAAGGCAAATCTGCCCTTGGAGCATTCCAAAAAAGAGCTACACCAGCTTCTGACACCTCCAGCTTCCACCAAAATAGCCTCTCCTACTGCTCCTTCATTCGGAAGCATCGAGGAGCATTCATTGCTTCATCACAAGCCAACAACTCCTTAGTCTTCTGGCATTCCCTCCTTAATTCTACAACAAATTATCTTGCTCCCTGGTATGTTTGCTCTGTTGCAGAGTACATTGTCCGTGAGACAGAGTTTACAGTGTTAAGCATCAATAAAAACTTATCTAGAATTCTGTAAGTGATCTGGGTCTGCTAGAGGGAACTCACACTGTGAAGAAGAGAGGTCTAACAGAGCTGTGCAAGGATATCACAGCAAGGCTGAGATCGATGTAGCTGATCTATACATAATCAGAGAGAGAGCAGAGAAGTTATTTCTGGAGAATAATTTTAGCCTTGGGGAAAAAAGATGCTATGAGCTGGTCATTTCTTGCATGTCTCCAGAGAATATCAATAGTTCTAATAGTCAGAGTACTAAGCCTCTCAGAACAGGCTTATCGTTAGAGCTGTGGAGGCCAAAAGCCTAACTAATCTGCATCTGAAGTGAATATATGCAAAAAGGAGTAAGAAGCAACAATTGCAAGGAATTGCGTTAATTCTTCAAAATTTAAAAGTAATGCTTTTTCCATTTTCTTAATGAGAAGAATGATAAATGACAAAACACTAGATATTTTTTAAAATTATGTAATATACTACATTAGTTTTGCATAGTTGTATTTTGAAAATTTCATCCAAAATTTCAAATTTACCAGATAAATACCTATTTTCCGTAAATTCATTTAATTACCCTCATCAATTGCACAAAGTGGAAATCAATTACTGACAAGAGTCCTCTCTGAGGTTTCTGATCATTTTATGCAAAAATCTAAACCCTATTTTATGTCCTAGTGCAATATTGGTTTTTTCCCCTCCATATTCTGAATCTTCCCTAATGATGGATATTGCATCTTCAGTGGGTTAGGCAGATTCTCAGCTATATGCCTTTGAAACTCATGGGAGTAAGCCAGTTAGTTCCTGAATACATAGAATGTTTAACTTCAGAAGCTAATGTTGAATATCCTCTTGGATTAGTGCTGGAAATGGAAGGATTTTATTGTCAATTGAAGAAGAAAATATGTCATCCAACTGGTTTCCAAATGCAGAACACAGAATTGAAACCTGGGTGTCTCAGACAACCTCTCTTGTGAGTCTGCCTTCACACTCACAGCCATGATAAACACCAGACCAGAAAATCCTAACGTTCTTCAGTGACTCCCCAACACATCACAAGTTTTAAGGCTTACCAGAAGTTAAGGAAGGGATCTTGAACCCAGTGTATTTCCACTACTTCCTGTTTTTGTGGGCATATTTCTTCTTCTTGACATGATGGCCATTGGGAAGTGCTTTAAAATAGACAAGTAAATAGAAAGGAAACAAGACATGCATTCACCATTAAAGGGATATTTGTTTACTGGTGGAAGTGGGGTTCTGTTAGTGTCCTCCTTTTTCACTATCCTGAACCCTACACACACCAGCTTGTGTCTTTGATAAGGTTCCTTGGACAGCAGCTCCTACAAAACTTTTCCTTTTTCTAATTTAATTACTTCTCCCTGTTTCTCTTTTTGTCTTTGTAGTTGATTTAGTGCCATGCAGTGCCCCAGATGGTCAGTCTGGGAAGCAGACACAGACGTTTTCAAAGAGACAGTGTTGATTCCCTTTGGACCCAGAATGACCTCCCCCTCCCACAGTCCTACCCCTACCCATTCACAGAATTTAATCCCAAATAAACACAGTATTGAAATATGGGCAGGAAGGTGGGCCAGAACTGGAAACTAGCTAAGGGCACAGGGAACCCTGTCTGGCATTGGCAGAATATAATCATTTATCAGAGCACAGTACCATTGTTTGCAGCACAGATAAAACCATCTGGCCATGTTATGCTTGACTGAGAAGTAGGCAAGGGAGGGAAGATCACATGTGAATAGGAAGTGGTATGAGAGGAGATGAAGAAAGAGAACTGACATGCTTAAGACAAGGTTTGACAAAGAGGAAAGCGTGAAAGCTTTTCTGTATATTTTAATCCATGCCAATAGCAGTAAAATTCACTACACCTTTCTGCCCTTGATCAGAGTATGGAAACAAAGGAAATATTTTGGTATAAACTTGCCACAGAGGAAATACAGCTGTTGTATACTGTGAAGTACTAGCTTGCTTGACTTGACTGTGCACAGTTCTGTTTTACTGATGTTTCTTTTAAAACCAGGTATACACCAGTAGGGAGTCTACTTGCACCATTTTGTCACTCATTCTGACTTCAGTACTACATTAATATATAAGTATCTGCATTTAATTTACACTCTTAAAGTTGAGAAAAGTGAAAGGGAGAATCAAGCTCAAACCCAGGGATTTTACAGCAATATAAAACAGAAGTGTTTTTAGTTCTGGAAGTGTAGTTAATTTTCCATAACTTCTAGAGACTTCTTCCGACCACTGAAAAAACATGTGAGGGTGAAGAGCCACTGACACAGGTTGCCTAGGGAAGGTCTGGATGCCCCCTTCCTAGAAATGTTCAAAACCAGGTAGAACTGGGCTACAACAAAGTTTTGTTGTTGTGGAGTATGTTTTTTCAACCAAATTTCCTTAGAAAATGAGGTATGTGCAGTTATGCATTCTCCTTCTTTTGAGTCCATTAGCCAATGCAACAGAGGGATAGTAGTCTCAGGAATGTGATGATGATCTGATGAAGATCAGCAGATAGCAGATAGCAAAATGCAAAATAATTTACTAAGTGACTCTACGGAGGGAGAAGAGGCTGCAGTGCTGTCACACTGGCCCAGCCTCCCAGTCCACTGCCTCAACATTCAGCTCAAAGAACACAGTGAAGGAACTGGTTGTAGGGGGAGAAGTAGAACCTGTGAAGTTGGAGGAAGCCTGCAAAGGAGCCAGTCTTACTGTGGTATAGGGGTTAGGCTGCCAAATCCATTAAAAATCAGGGTTGATTGAGTCCAACATTTACAGAACAGGTTTATTTGATTAGCACAGTTGTGCCCAGACTTAATTATACTAGAAAAATTATGACTTACAGTGCAACAATTAAGTCTTCTTTTTCAGATACACTACATCAGTCTAGACTCTTTTCTGTTGCTAACACAATTTTAGTACATAATAGTCAAACAGGGTTGGTCTGTATACAGAAATAATTTCTTGCAGTCAGGGAGATACCTATTGTTCCAATACATACCACAAAAGGTTACCATGCCACAATGTGATTTAGCATGGTCCTCCACAAAGATATTGGGCAGTTTTTCTGGTCTTGCAAACTCCCTTAAAATCCAAGCACACCTGCTTTTTCTTCAATGTGCTATTCTGTTTGAGTAAGACTACAGCTGCACCACCACCTTCTGCACATATGGATGTTATGCACATACCAGGAATTTTGTCAGCCACATTTTAGTCAGGACTGGTAGCTGGGATATGTTGTGATATGATAAGAGATATGATATGATATGATATGATATGATATGATATGATATGATAAGAGTGGTTTAAGGAAGGATGTAATGGTAGTACCTACCGTTAACATTCCTGAGAACAACTTTTTGCAGGACTCAGGAAAAACTTTTTAATGAAACAAAGTTCTGTTGTAAAATATGAGGGCAATGGAAATAAAATAATTAATCTTTGCATTTTACTGCAACATCCAAAGACACTTGAATAGGCACTTGACAGAGAATCAAGGCATTTGATTACTCACATGCTCTCCCAAAGATTAAATTTGAGTATTTTGATAGAGACATATTTTCTATATTTTGAAGGAAAAAAATACTCTGCTTGAGCTAAATTACAAACCACAGCAGAAGCAGAAGCATTTTCTTCTATTAGTACTTTGCAGCTGTGCCCATGCTGAAACAAAATCATGACTGGTATATTTGAAGATAAGAGAACTTTGCTCTGTTCTTTGCTACTAGGACTTAGGTACTTCTGCTAGAGTTCTCTCTGCTAGAATGCAGATACTGGTGCCTCAGCATAATGTTCAGAAATCTCTCCTGAGGTTAGATGCTTGAGCAGAGTCCCAATAAAGCTCCACACCAGACTGTGTTACACAAGGGAACTGCAGAGACTGGAGTTCAGACCTGAGGAATTGGTCTGGTGAGTCCCACTGAAATCCAGACCTTGGATCTGGTACCTTTCTGTAAGTAAAGTTTTGACTAAGCAGAAAGCAGGTGTAGAGCCCTCACCAATGCCCTACTTGCCTGACCATCCTTCTCTACTCTGAGGCAACTCATTTATGTAACATTAGCTAGAACATCACCTCTGTTCACCACCTCCAGGTCACAGCTTGTATCTGGGGACAGCCATGTGGAAGGTCATTAAGGCTGCTGTTTAGGTTTTCCAGCCAGTTAAGTTGCCTTGGTTTTCTGGTTTACATTTAAAGGCTCTTTGTTGCAAATTTCCCATTGAAAGAATGTTTAGTAAAGGCCTACATTTCCATGCAGCTGTGAAATACACATCTGCTTTCCAAGGCAGCAGATAATCACTAGAGTAACCTGATATAAATATAAAATGAAATCATGTTTTCTAATTTGCTTTAATTCTCAAAGGCACTGAAGACATAGATGTTAAACCTATTTTGAATGGCAGTTCCTGTTTTCCTTGAACTTATGGCAAAAATCTTATTAGCCACAATGGGTGCTGGCTAATACATGACATTTTTGCATTCCATCTCCTCCCAGCTTTTGGGCCAAAGTCCACAGTACCTGATATCCCCCTACCTGGAGCCTTGTGTGGACAGTATGCCACTGACCTGCTTAGCTGCTAGCCCAAAACTGTCACTGATTAGGTTATTTTTTAAAGTACCAAATGCACCGTCTATCCTAGTATCTTCAAAATTACATGGCAAGATATATCATGCAAGACTAGTTGTCATAAATAGATTATGTAGCCCATATTATACATACAGGATTGAAAGTATTTTTATTTATTTATTTGCTTTTTATTTCCTTGCTCCCACTCTTAAATTTCAGGCAGAAGAAAACATCTCCCCAGCCCCCAACTATTTTCCGGTTATTGTCCAACTGTGAATTTGTATTTTGTATACTTTATCTTTATTGGTGGAAAGATGAGAGCACTTCCTTTTAAATAAAGGTTGACTACAATTTTTGTTTAACAGTGATGTCACTGCTCTTCCATGACCTCAGAAATTACATTTGTAACATATGACTGGCCATGTTGCATATAACATACCACCAGCAACAGAGGGATTCCGTTAGAATCACAGAATCATTAAAGTTGAAAAAAGGGCTCTAAAGTCATCAAGTCCAACTATCAACCCAATACCACCATGCCAACTAAACCATGCCCTGAAGTGCCACATCTACATGATTATTTACTATCTCCAAGGATGGTGACTCAACCACCTCCTTGGAGAGACTGCCCTAGTGCTTGACAACTTTTTAGTAAATAAATTCTTCCTCATATTAAATCTAAACCTCCCCTGGAGCAGCTTGGGGCCATTTTATCTAGTCCTATTGTTTTTTGCTTGGGAGAAGAGACCAAGACTCACCTCACTACCAGCCTCTTTTCAGGTAGTTGTAGACAGTGACATCCTTTCCCAGCAGCCTCCTTTTCCTTTTCAGCCTCCAGACTAAACAATCGCAGTTCGCTCAGCCTCTCCTCATAGGACTTGTTCTCTAGACTTTTCACCAGCCTCACTGCTTTTCTCTGGACATGCTCTAGCAACTCATTGTCTTTCTTGTAATAAGGGGACCAGAGCCAAACACAATAATTGAAGTGTGGCCTCATGAGTGCCAAGTACAGGAGGACAATCACTTCCCTACTCTTGCTGGTCACACTATTTCTGTTGCAGGCCAGGATGCTGTTGGCCTTCTTGGCCACCTGGGTACACTGCTGCTCATATTCAGCAGGCTGTTGAACAACACTCACAGGTCCTTTTCCACCAAGCAGCTTTCCAACCACTCTTCTCCAGGCCAGTAGCATTGACTGGGGTCACTGTGACCCAAGTGCAGGATCTAGTACTGAGCCTTGTTCAGCCTTGTACAACTGGTCTTGGCCCATTGATCCAGCCTGTCTGTGTCCTTCTGGTAGAAACTTCCTACCCTCAGGCAAATCAACACTCCTGCCCAAATGCTGTCATCTGCAAGTTTACTGATGGTGCACTAGGTCCCCTCATACAGATCATTAAACAAGACCAACCTAAGTGCTGTGACTGGCCACCAACTGGTTTTAACTCTGTTGACTACAACTCTCCGGGTCCAGCCATCCAGCCAGGTTTTGACAAACTTCTGTAGCAAAATACAAAAGGCTAAATAAACTGGTGGTTGTATGTGAGAAAGATGTGCTCTAAATAGATTTGTATGCATGGCTAATATCTCTTAACAGGAAGGTTCTTTGATGTCGCTGCATTCTGGGCACAGTATTAAAGCAGAAGTAATGTTGACTGATCCATTTATGTTCCATGAATAACCCAAAAGAAGAAAGGGTTAACAGAATTCCTGCAGAAACTTTATCCTGCCGCATAGAGATCATTTACAAGATGCTTTTCTGAGGCTTTTAAGATAGGCACAAAGATTTGTTGCACCTTGATTAGCAGAGGACCTATCAGCATGTAGCTGTCCATAACAGATCTCTTTGTCACTCCAGTTACACTGGCAGATATCTCCATGGTACAGCCTGGTGTTCCAAGTCTGGTGCCAGGAGGTCATTATGCTCCATACTTGACAAGAGGAAATAAAAATATCTAAGCATGCTTTTGGAATGCTTGTCTTGTCTTGTTTATGCCATCTGATGCAAAGTGGCTTCTCCTTCAAAGGTTTAATCCTGAAGACATTAGTCATGTATAGCCCCACAGACTGAGTAAAGCTCTCAGGAGTCATAGATAAGCCACTCCCAGATGGAGCCTCTGAACTCCAGGATGATAAATAGAAGTGAATAAAGCCAAGTCAAAAGAGATCATGTACAGAGTAAATGGCTATTTCCACATTTTTGCAGAACTATAACTCTACCTAAAGGGCGTGATTTAAAAGGAGGAATGAGTAGGGGGTAAAGCTAAGCTGCCAGCAGCTGTTTCAGAAGGAATGAAAGTGAGTGAGAAGTCTGTATGAGTACAGCCTTCTGTGTGGGACCCGGGTATGACAATGGCAGATGTGGCCTGACAATACCATTGCAGGGGTGTGAAGGGAAAGAAGTGGTGCTGGAAATTAATCTTCTTCATAACTTTGACACGGGGCTGAGTGTTTAGCAGTAAGGAACAAGACAGCTCTCAGGTTCACCCTTGCATGGCCCATCACACATCCTCTCAGTCTGTGCCTATTTGCACAAATTTATTACAATATATTCTTGTCATGGTGACACCTGCAACATTCTCACCACTTTTCCATTTTAGATTCCTCTCCTTCTTCAGTCTCCTCTGGATCAATTTCTTCTTTAGCTGTACCAGTCTGTGGAACTGCGTGTCACTTACTCCCTTACTGCATGCCAAGTTATGTTATGTAATTTTATATTCTCTCTAGAGACTTGGGTTGATTGGGCTGAGATTCTACCTCAGTTGTTGTATCTTCTTTGTGATTTTCTATAAGGAGCTTATCTGAGTCAACTGCAAGCTAAGTCTGTTTCATTTAGCCCACAATTGGCCTAGTTATAGTGATAAATAACAAGTACTAATGGGACTTTTTTCCTACATATATTTATCAGGATCACAATTTTCTTATTTCTCATATTAAACATAATATGGAGGACTACACCATATGTTCACTTTCCAATACTATTCCAATACTATTTTTAAGTGGCAGTGGCTATCCTGGAGGCAGACAGAAATTGCTTTGGAGCATAACTTACTTGTGTAACATTTTCTCCTAAATTTTATCAATGAAAGCAGAAGGATTTCTCTCTCTGTCTCTTAACGCATATGCATGCATGCTTATCTTATCTTCTGAAATTAGAGACTTTCTTATTATCCACTGAAACCTTTAATCCTTCTGGGATTCTACTAAAGTGCCTACTCTGAGTGATATCTAGCTGCAAGGAGAAACACAAGCTAATTATATCAGTGGGGGTGGAAAAAAGTTCTCCTTTTTTCAATGGTTAAATTGTGCTATTAGCGCAGACATTGCACAGGTAGCTGCCTCTCTCACAAGCACAGAAAAAGCAATAGATGTAACTTTATGCTCTAGTTTGTCTTTGCTACTGTATTGTATACATACAGGTGTAGCAGGAATAATGGAACAGTCTAATAATAGCCAGGAACACTCACACTTAGACAGATGTAGTCAGTCCATTGACTATGGTGAAAATACATTTTTTTCTAAACTTAAAGCCAGTGGCAATTTGCTACTATTGAATGTTTTTTTCTCAAGAGAGAATGTCCCACAAATATGAGTTATGTCATGTCTGAAAGCCCTGGAGAAAGACTTCAAAGCCATGCTTAAACCACATCTTCGTTTTCAGCAGGTCTTATACAGAGATGTTGTAAAATTTGCTCACTGATGTCCTCCATACAATGTAAAAGCCATGGAAAACTGTAGGATTTGAATCAGCCATCAGGCAGTGCCCAGTTAATTCTCTAAATGGAGCAATAAGATTTATATTGACATAGAAAAATAAACATTGGTGCAGTGTTGACTCTATCTGTCAGAGACAAGCTCCACTCTCCAACACACTCCTGCTCTTTCTGTTGGACTGAGTGAGAGCTGCATATGTAGTAGGTTGATATTTCCCCCTTGTCTTCTATGTCAAGGCTTTTGAACAAGAAAGCCTCAAAACCCCTGGAAACTGACATGAATTTTTTTCACCAGTTTCCTGCTGGCTTGTGATCAGACTTGCAGTGTTCAATAGGCACTACACCACTACACCAAAGCTCATACTGGAGACACTGTCTGTTCAAAGTTATGACAGCTGTGCCAGGAAGGTGCCTCTTCAGTCTATTTGTGATGCAGGAGATACAGTCACCTTCACCCACCGTGAAATGTGTCGTGTCATCCCTCTTTGGCTCAGTTTTCTTTGCCAAATGGTGGTCGCTGTCTTTTGTGGTTGTGACCTTTGTGACACACGGGTGGAAAACTGCTCAGGTGTGAGCTGCAATCAACATCAACCTGCAGAATTCCTGCAGAAAGAGAAGCTGCTACAATTAATGGATTGCTGGTAGGCCATCACAGTCTGTACCTGTGCTGGGTGAAATGGGAACTGATTTGGTCGCATAATAACAGTGAGAGAAGACGTGCTCAGGAGCCCTAAGCAAATAAAGGCCTGAAGGACCTGAACTGGTTCTGTTAGCAAACTGCAGCACTGGAGGAGTCACTACATGGGAATACCAGAGCTGGTCTCTGCCTCCCTTAGTGTGGATTTGGCAGCAGAATAGCCCTGAAGATATACATGCTCCCACTCTGTTTGCCTCACCTTGCTTTCGAATAATCCACTTAATGAAAGACTGGGTAAGGACAAGTCTTCACAAAGGGCTGTGAAAGCACTGGATTACTGCAGCAGCAAAGCTGCACTGGAGTCTGGTGTCTTTGATCATCTTTGTTATGAGAGAAATATTTGTACATGATTATGAAGTCCTTGTAATTGCCTTAAACAGTTTTTATAAAGCACGAACAAGGCTATCAAGACAAAAAAACATGGCCGAAGCCAACATGTAGCTAGGGACAGTGATTGCAGTTATACATGGAATCACAGGAAGGAATGATGAGAAGAATAGCAGGTACAAAAATATAAGCTAGACCATGTAAGCTTGCAATTCTCCTCACACCTTCACTACTGTGGCTTTGTGTGCCTTCTAATCTTTATATCTGCCCTTGCTTTTTATGTTCTGGTTTATCTCCTCACCATCAGCCATTTTTGGATCACCTTTGACTGAAGCTGCCCTGCATTGTGCCCCTTAGGCAAGGCAGTGATCACAGAGATGTCAAAGGGAGCTCAATCTGTCAGAGGATAACTTCCACAGCCCTGGGAGATTCCTGGAGGAAAAAGGCAGAATATTAGCAGTTCTCTGGCCCTGGATTGCTACAGCTGCCCATGAACAAGCAATCCTGTGGTCAAAAAACCCTGGGAGCTGCTTTGAGAGGTTATTGATAAGCCATTCCTTGTACTGTTCAGATACAGCTCTAGCTTTTGTTTCATAGCCTCCTAAGAGGTCAATATGAACTCCTTCTGTTGGGACTGACACACTTGATCTGTCCATTTCTTTTCAACAACACTCAGTTTTCTTTTCTTTTTCAAACCCAGTTTACCATTCACCTTAATTGCTGCCAAGAAAAACTTAACATTAATTCTAGGAATCCTAAGAAATACCTGCAAAGTATATGCTGGAGGTTCTTGGTGAGGTGTTCCTTTGAGTGCAGTCAGTGGTAAACAGCTCCAGCAAAATCACTGCTATGGTGATGTTCATAGGTATTCTAACCATGCCCCTCTTGATTGCATCAGAACCAGGACTGTGTTCAATGCTTGTCTGACCTATCATAGGTTGCAAGCAAGGAGATACTTTACAGAAAACACTAGAAGAAAACAGTGTTACAGGAGATGTTACACCAGTGACCACCGTAAAAATTGGATAAAAGCAGCTCCTCATTAGAGAGAAAACACTTTACACTCATAAGCAGGGGAAACATTCATCAGATGCAGCAAAGTCAATTGACTGGCATTCATATTTGATTTAAGTCCAAATGTCACAGTGTACCTGATACTCAAAATTCTGAAAAGACAGGCACACCAATGCAGGGCAGAAATTAAGGACTTAGAAAACTATCCATTTGGTAACTTTGGTGGTGTTATAGAAAAAATAATAAATAAATACAGTATTGTTGGGACAGCACTGAAAAAGGTGATAGACATAATTCTGACTGGTTTAATTTCCCCCCCCCCCTTTTATCTTCCTTGGAATTCTATTATCTCTCTAGAAGATGTCTCTATGGGAACAGAAGTGTTACAATGCAAGAGAGTTGGTCTGGCAGTAAGTAATAAAAATCACAAAGGACAAAAATTAGCACCTTTTGTTATTTTAAATGACAATTACCTCTTTACTCTTCTATCAGTGTGTCTGTCACCTAGGAAAGAACAGAGTGAGGCTATTCCAGTTCATTTTATTTAAAATCATTAAAGGGATTATATGTAGTGTAGACTTTCAAAAGCAGAAATGTCAAGACAAAACAGCTGGTTTAGTCTGTAAGTGAAGTAAAACACTAGTCAGTGAAAATAATATAAACAATGCTGAACAACACTATTCTTCATGAAGCACCACAGATGGTGGTACACAGATAAACAAGAAAGACAAATGTATTTTACAATTCTATTCAAATGAGGCACAGAGAAGACACCAATGGAAAACCAGTTTGATAAACGAAGGGAGACTTGAAAGTAGTGTAAGTCAGGTGACAGGATTACCATGTTATTTGATATTGCCCATCTGCATGGCTTTCCTTTTTTAAATTAATTTTTTTATTGCTTTTCTGCTTCAATTTGCATTGATTATTCATAGTGATTAAGGTAAACACTGGAGGAATTATTTATTACTTGAAGCTTCTGTTACTCGGTCATAGTGACCAAAGGATTAATTGCATTGCCCATTCACTGGGCACGAACAAGCTTTACAGAAAAAGAGACTCAAACTAAGGTAAATCAAAAGACTTGCCCATACTCCACTGGGCAAAAGAATTCAGGAAATTTGTTTTACACAGAGATAAAATCCCAGACAATCATGGCAAACCTGAACCTACATCTTCAGAGAGATCTGTCAGGGATATGTTTTTTTTAAGGTTTTAAAATTTAATTTACCTCCCTCAACTGCATTCACACCCTGTTCTTTTTATCAGAAAAGCAGTTATATGTCATACTTGCATAGAATGCAGATCTGCATGAAGGACAAAGGTAACATATATTTCTCCAAGCTGCTGGAGACAATGATTGAGGAGGAGAAAGCAGAGAGGCAGAGCTGAAAAAGCAAAATAAGAATGACAGGGATAGCACATAAACATACCAGTGGTGAATGCTTTCTGTTTCTTTATGGTGTAAGTTTGCCTCCTGTTTCCCACAGTCAGCATGGATGTTGTACACAAGAACAAAGAGCGGGAGACAGGCCACTTTAGTTCCAGCAAATGGCATTACTAACGTAACACAATGTTACCCTATTTGTGCTTGCAACCCAACCATTGATTAATTGTCTTGATGGTATTTGTAGTAACATGCGCTGGGAATTTCCCTGCAACCTTGGCAAACCTCAGGGTGCAATTAGCACTGCTTGCTTTTACTGCCAGTTTTTAAACATTCCCATCTAAAATACATCTCAGCCTGCTCCAAGACACAAGGTAGATGCCTTCCTTTCAGCATTTCAGAGTATGTGCTAATAGGATGCACTGTTAAGGACTTGGGAACACAGACTCTGCAAACAGTAAGAGCTGAAATGCCACACCTTCCCCTGTTTCACTTCACTAATGAACTTAAGCATCTGCAAAGAAAAGCTCACATTTAGCTCTTGATTTTAACTACCTGCAGGAAAAGAACAACTACCACATCTGAACTCTTCTATAAATTCTTACAAAGCCTCAAGTAGTGAGTTTCTAAAAGCATGAAGGAGAGCTTCTAAAGGCACTGCCTTCCTGCAAAATGCTGTCACCAAGGTGCTGGGCACTTGTCCGGTTTGGACATGGTCATTAAAAACTAGTTCATTAAAACATAACATCACATTAAGATGTCATCATTGTCCTGAATACCCAGGGAACAAGTTTAGAGCAACTCATGGAACACACAGTATATTGATCAGTGGTATTTTAGCACCCGGTTAAATGAGCAACATTCATACTAATCTTACGAAGTTAATCAGCAGCCCCTATCACAGTTATACAGAACAATCTGTGACTGAGTCTGTTTGTCCTACAAAGTGTAAGAGGGACAGTAATGCAAATAATTCGTTTCCATGGTATTTATTTTGTTTATCAAATAGATTTAAATGCAGACATCTACAGAGTACAATCCTTTCCTGTTCAACATTTTGACTAAAGCACCAGTCTAAGGTCACAGTGAGCTTTTTTGCAGAAGTATATTAAAATATTTTCAAGTAAAAGTTTGAAAAAAAGTGCTGAAAACCAGAAAAACACTGAAGTCTGGCAGCAGCCCAGTGGTTTAAAACACTTTGAAACAGCTGTTCTAGAGACACAAAGTCTATGGTTTCGAGTCTAAACAGAGCTGTCAGAGTATTGTGTTTCATTCTCAGGAAAAGATAGCACTGCCATTACCAAAGATATGTGAAAATAGACAAGAATCTGTTACTTCCATTGTAGCTATTTGTTTATTGTCTGGTGCTAGAAATCAGGTTGTCAGACTTCTTTTAAAAGCAGTTTCCTATGCTCCCAGGCCCCCAGCAGTCCACCTGGTGGGCTGTGTCTGAGGAGAAAGATTGGCAGAACTTCTGATAGCACTGAATCCAAGCACCCTGCAAGAGTAAAAACAGTTTGTAGGCTCTGGTTTACCAATTGCTTTTGTAGGTTGTTAGGGGCCCCAGGAAAACTGGAACAGCAAATGTACAAGAATTCCAATACGTGTTTTCTGGAGGGGAAAGTTTTTTCTTTAAGAACATCCCCAGCATGGGAAAGATTAACATATCTGAACTGTAACCCAAAAAACTCAGAATACCAGTTAAAAAAAGGAATGAGAAAGGTTAGGAGAACGCAAATATTTCTTCATTTCTTGAAAAGCTGCTTGCACAGCCTGTGTTTCTGTCACATATTCAAAGCTGTCTCTCTACCTGCAAAGCACATGCTTCATCAAACACAGTTTGCTGTATTTTATTCCATGCTTCATCTGGGAAATTCCAGCCACTCTGCCACTTGTGCCATTTTCCATTACCTAGCACATGGCATGGCAGCACAGAACTGGTAATTGCCCCTGTGTGATAAGAGGGGGTTGCTGACTCTGGCTATGCATCCACAACTTGCTCCTGCATTGTTGCCAAGTACAGGCAGTGGGATTAGGATAAAAGCTCCACAAATGGTGACTGGCTGTTTTCCAGACACTTTGCACCGCTTGGTTGGCAGAACACAATAAAAAATCTGGCTTTGCATAAATAAAGGTAAATAGAAAAAGTTGATGTGAGAACAATATAGCTCAATTAAACTTCTGAGGATAATTGTAGCCTTTGGATTGTATTAAATTCTGGACACTGGACATAAGGATATGCATTGTTTTTCATTTCTTATTGTGGGAGAAGTTTATTTTTTTACCCTTAAACAGCAAGAGTATAAAGAGATGCACACCTTTTTTCACTGCAGTAAGCAGCGGATCTCTGAATTGAAACCTGATTTTTGTACTGAATGAAGCAAATGAACATGTAAGTGATCATCCCTTCTTTCTTCCAGGATCTGTAGGAAATAAACCCCAGTTTTGGTTTCAGGTGGAAAAAAAATCTGTGTTTTAAATGAACAATCAAAAGCACTGAAATCTAGAAGGATCATGTGTAAAAGAAGACAAAGCAAACCAGAGTTGTGCTTTAAACATCCATTTCAGATTACTAAGGTTGTTCTTCCTCACTGCATAGGAGAAGAGAGATAAAAGAGTCAGAGAGCACCAGCTCTGCTTTCATAGATACCTGTAAAGAAACAGGACTTAGTGCTAAAAACCTCAAATTTAAACCCTCAATAAAATAACTACACCTGAAATCTATAGTTGGCTTTAAGCAGTTTCTGAGGGTATGTAGACCGTGTAGTGCAAACCTGGGCAACTATATTGGAGATTGTTCTGGTGCACACAGGTGTGGTAATGTTCCATCCAGTGTACATTGGCTGAGAATAACACAATACAAAGTTGTATACCACAGACTTCTTCTGGGCTCTTTGACCCCGTTTCTGTATATTTCAGACACTGAGTCCAGGTGTGCAACAAATTAAAGTTGTTGCTCTGTGTGCTGTCCTTAGCTCCTCTCTCACCATTATGAGGAATAGCTGAATTTTTAAAATGGAATTATACAGTTCCAAGGAATGAATAGATATTCATCCCTTTCTCTTCATTTTACCATAACCACTTAGGCATGTAGCATGCATGCAGTGCATATTTGGAGACAGATCTGAAGGTTGTCAGTGATTTCTTGATTTCTCTTTAAAGCTATAATGTAGCCTACAAACCTTCCCCAGTTTTTCTCCAACACGAAATGTTAGCAATTAGTTACTGTCTTAGAAGCCATAAAGATCCAGACAATGGTATATAATCCATGTAGCCAAAGTGAAAACAAAGGAGACACGAGGTCAGAACTGGGCTACTGTTTGAAGGCCTATCAAAATTCTTTTTTCTTTTTGTCACGGTTTAACACTGACCCGGCAATTAAACCGAATAACAGACGCTCTCTATTAATCTCTCTCCTCCTTGATAAAGAAAGGAGAGAGAATAAGGGAGAGAGAGACTTATGGGTTGGAAACTAAACTACACAACTTTAATGAAACAGTAATGATAAATAGGAAAAATTACTAAATATATACAAATATACAGGAAAATGGAAACCACATTCCTCCCCCCTTTCCCCCAATAACTCTCACGTCACCACCGAGGCTGTAGGGCAGCTCTGGGAAAGTCCAGGCTGGACTCCTGGAGTCAGCAGCAGTCGGGAACCGGAGGCAGGAACACACAGATATGGGCTGGCACGGATCAGGACCACAGGCAGATGAACGGACAGGATCCTTCCAGGATACCGAGTGAAGGAAGGGAAGCAGGAAATCAGAAAATCCGGAAAAGATCTGGCTCGGCCCCCGTGATGTCTCAAATTTATACTGAGTGTGACGTATATGGGATGGAATACTCTGTTTGGTCAATTCTGGCATCTATCTTGTCTGTTCCTCCCCAAAGGAGGGCTCAGGTGGGACCTCTGTATCCTCCTGGACAGTAAAATGTTTTCCTCAGAGCTGAGCAGTGTCCTTGGCTCTGCATACCAGTCTCTATCAGTAACTATAAACATCAAGTGTTATCAATCCTAGAAGCACACACTATCTGAGAAACTTAGCTAAAAGCAAAAGTACAAGACAGAAAATCACCTTTATCCTGGCCCAAACCAGGACACTTTTTTTTCTTTTGATTTAACAACCAAGTATGACAGTATATTGTTTATTTTCTGCAATGGATTTCTACCAGGTTTTATAAAAATGTTGAAACTTAAGAATTCCTCCTTGTTGTTGTTGTTAAGAATTCCTCTTTGGTGTTTCAGAAATAAGCCTGGCCCAGAGCAGGGAAGGGCAAGCAACATATCAAGAGCTTGAGGAGCTCTCACTACAAGTAGGACATTGAGGTGCTGGAGTGTGCTCAGAGCAGGGACACAAAGCTGGTGAAGGGTCTAGAGAGCAAGTCTCATGAGGACATGGTGAGGGAATTGGGATTTTTTAGACTGGAGAAGTCACTGCAAGGAGACTTCATTGCTCCCTTGCTGCCTGCAAGAAGGTTGTAGGGAGATGGGTGTTGGCAACTTCCCTCAAGTAAATAACAATAGGACTAGAGGAAATGGTCTAAAAGTTGCACCAGAGGAAGTTTAGACTAAGCATTAGGGATAACTTCTTTACTGGAAGAGTAGTCATATTGGGCTGAGAATGGGCTGCCCAGGGAGGTGGTGGAGTCACCATCCCTAGAAGTAGTCAGAAAATGTGTAGATGTGATACTTCAGGATATAGTGTACTGGGCACAGTGGTTTGTTTGTTTTTTCTGGTTTGATGGTTGGACTTGGTGATCTTAGGGGGTCTTTTCCAACTGCACTGATTCTATTTTTCTGTGATTGTGTAAATGTTCACTCACATAGAATTCACTGGGATACTTCGTGTTCATCAGACCCTCCTAAAATGGACTGTTAACCTTACAATGAAATGATTGTGGAAAACTTTCACAGGAATAGTTTAAAATACCAAGTGCACTGTAAAAAAAAAATAAATAAATCTCAGTATCTGTCTTACCTAGGTCATATTTTGAGGTTATTTTGTCCCAGAGTTCATCCAGCTTCAGGACTCCTTGGGGATACTTCCCTGAGAAAGTTGTTCTTGCAAAGAGAGCACTATGAAAAGTGCCCCCAGAGTAAAACCATTGAGGTCATCAGGTACATCTTTCCAAAGAAACTATGGAAACACCTTTTTTTTCCATTGCTTTAAAGAACACATGAAGCCCACCAGGCCTGTATAGCTCAACCTCTAAGTAAAATCCAGTGAGGTTTTATCTCATGCACTGTACCTCAAAGGTATCGGGAAAGCCATGACCAAAATAAGAGCATCTAATTTTCTAACCAGATTCGAAATGTATTTGTCCATCCAAGTGATATTTTGCACAGAATTCTGCCTCTATGCAGCTCTCACTTGACTGGTATGGTATTTATGACAAACTGGAACACCTTCTCAGTAGGAAGAGTGGAAGCAGGGAGCAGTCTTCAGGCTGTGACATCCAGCCCCCATCTCCCTCACATCACAGAAATACAACTCCTGTGTTCGTGTCAGCTATCTGCTGTAACTTGGTTGATTAATATACACAGGGCAGAAATCATTCTATAGATTAACATGTAAACCCTAGGAGACCAGGAGGAAAACGAAGAACAAAGCCTTATCACAGACAGTCTTGACAACAATGATTGTTTTGTCTTTTGAGACTCTTGTTGATGGTGCAAGCAAGTGAGCAGGTAAGGGAAAGGGCAGTGTTTGTCATGATGCTGCTACCACCTGAGTAGAGCTGCAGGTTAAGGTGTGGGAGGCAGAAACACAGGGCGTGTATTCTTGAAGAAAAGGGAAATAAATAAATTTGTATACAGTGAGAAATGAAGCATTAATGACAGCTGGAAATACTATGTTGTTCTGAGAGGGGAAGAAAATGAGAGAGAGATAGACAGACGGACAGAGAAAGAAAAAACCAAAAAGCCCAAACCAGCATGTTTTCAACTTTGCACAAACAAGCTTTCAAGAAACAAGCTTTCAAGAAACAAGGTAATTTCAAACTGAGTTGTTTCTAAGGTTCCAATAGTTTTGACTGCTATTTCCCTTGATTCTTTCAATTTTGGTCTAAGAGCTGCCAGTGCTGACAGCTCTAAGAAAGACTACCTGCTTTCCAGGATGTCTTTATAAGTAAAGACATATATGAGGAGTAAATTAGGAGTTTTGCAAGATAATAAGGAAAGAGTACATTTAAAAGGAGGACAAAAGTAAATCAAGATGTATGTTTAAAGTGCATTAATATTTCTTCTAAAGTATTCAACTACTAAGCAGCTGACAGTTCTACTGTGACATTTGACCTTCCTGATATTCTTCAGTCTACCATCCTGTAGTTTAGAAAAGCACAGTTTGAGGGGATTCTGTCAACCTCTGTATAGAGAAAATGGTATGTAATGTCGGTGCATCTAGTGGTAATTCAAATGCAATTAGCTTTTGGCTTTTGAATAAATATTTTGGGAGTGCCAGAGTTTCTAACCTGACAAAAGGCTAAATAAAATTTGGCTAAATAAAAGGCTAAATAAAATTTGTAAAAATGTCTTTGTGTTCTGTCAAGAACAGACACACATCTAACAGAAACCTATCATGAAACAAAAAAGCAGAAGGAAAATAGCAGTTTACATTCAATTTATAAATAAACTTTAATTATAGAACAAGAAAGCCTGTCACATTTATTCCAACAGGGCTCCCTGAAGCAACCTATGTTTCAGGGAAGTACATCTCTGGGTAGAATAAACTGTCAGAATTCAGAATATCAGCCTGTACCTGAGTGATGGAGGATGCAACAGAGAAGAAATGTAAATCCTGGAGGTGTAGTAACTGAAGGATCATGAACGTTTTTCTGCAGACCTCAGACCTGGATTTGACCTCAAGGAAAAGATAACACCAAATCAATATTTAAGAAAGAAGAGCACTGGGCACAAAGACTGTACTTTCTTCAAAATATCATCATGGTAATTCAAGAGAGCAATGGGAGACTTTCAGAAATTATTTACAAATGCCACCCCCATTCTGAAGGCCCAGGCCCAAACCTGTGTGGGCTGCATTCACTAATGGTGGGGTTCACTGATTAGTGACATTCACTACTAGAGGTGCCCACATAATGCTTTACAACACAAGGGAGGCAAGGTCTGTAGGGACATACACTATTTTTCCTCAGCCATCTGATGAACCTGGCATTTCAAATTTTGTGTGTGTTCATCCTCTATTTTATGTCTGTCCAAGCAAAAATCATTTATAACAACATGTCAGATAAAATCCATGGGGTTCCATATTGATAATATCCATATTGATAGTATCCATACTGATAATAATTGGATTTAGAATTCACAATGTCCATATGTGTTTATGATTATTTAAGGTTTATTTCAATGATTATTTCATTCTGATTGGTTTACTTGCATGGACACTCCTAATCGTAGAATCATAAATTGTCAGGTTGGAAGGGACTTCAAGGATCATCTGGTCCAGCCCTTATAATATTCTTTTTTATGTGAGATATCTCAGCTCCCCATTGAGCTGAGACTTAAAACATTCCAAAGTGAGGGAATCCACTACTTCCCCTGGGAGACCATTCCAATGTCTGGCTGTCCTCATACAGAAAAATTTTCCCCTTGTGTTCAATAGGAATCTAATACTAAGCTGAAGGCTTTCTAACTTAGATTGGTTCCAAGGATCCAGTGGTAGGTTTGGACAGATTGTTCACTTCTCAGTCACTTGGATATTAAAGACCTGTAAATAATTTCTATGCCCGCATCTGTATAGTAGACATTTGAATTTTTTTTTTCTTTGATGAGCCAGTTTTTTTCACAAATAAAGCGGGAGGGATTTTGGATCCACACACAGCATATGAGAAGAAAGGGATGAATAGGATGCAAATTTTGTTCTTTCTCTTGAGAAATATAAGATTACACTGACAAAATTTTGAGCTGCCTTGTCTTGATTCATCTGCATATGCTACAGATAAAGAGATTATATTTTCATGACAGAAATAGTAGAATGACTTTTCTTCTTTTCTTTTGCAACCAGTTCCTAACTGGTTAAAAAAACAAACAAACATCAACAACAAAAACAAAAAATGTTTTGAGTGTTTTTGACAGTAGTGTAGTTGAATTCACTTTGGCTCAACATCCTATACAACAATAGTGAAAGAGACTAATATGATTGCAAAGAGGCTCCAGATGGATAGAGCAATGAAAAAGGAGCTATGAATCTTAGTGGGGAAAGAAAAAATTTCTGTATTGAGGCCAAATAAAACAAACCTTTGCCTATTCACTGCAGCAAGAATTGCATTATTTCATAGGCACATGGGTAGCAACATGGAAATATTTAACACAGTAGCGACATCCAAATAAAACAAATTTGCCAGTCAAAGACATCACTCATTTAAATGTAACTACTTATTTTGAAGATCAGATGACAGCAACATGTCAATATGTATATGCTGTGCCTCGTAAGCAGAGTCGTGTGCTGATGCTCTACTAAAACCTGGCATTCTTCTTCATAACACTTACATTGTGCCTTTAAAGGGTGCTTTCTCTGCTCCACAGCTGCTAGTGGAAACAAGCTCTTCAGAATGCTCTAGATCTAGAGGTTTGTCACCTCATGCAGAGGAGTTTTATTTTACATAAATGAAAAGGAGACATCATCCCATCACATAATATACATTTTTATTTATCTGTATTCATAGGCAGACTGGCACAGTGTACAACACCTACATCTGTCTTGCTTTTTTCCAGGGGAAGTAGTGTCAGCTGCTTAAAAACTTCAGGGTAAAATTAATAGCTAAGTGGGAATTCTAAGTTACACTAAGTTGTAAGGAGTTAGCCAGACAGAAGAAAATATGAAAGTGACATAAAACATGACATAAGCACACATAAGAAGATAATTTAATTATTATATTGTACAGTCTTTATGTTTTTATTGTACAGACTTTATATTTTACCCCACTCTTTCAATAGAAAAAAATAAATAAGTTCAACTTGTTACTACTTTCATGAAAGAACCTTCTTCTGGTGTTAGATTTTGACAACACTAGAGGTGATCATGTCTCAGCTGAAATCAGTTTACAGCCTCCCATACTTGTGGTTTATGACCTTTGACTTTCCATTTTTTCTTTTGTTTAAGATAGCCTCTGGAATGGGAAGCACTGTCCACAATAAAAGACCAGGCCTATGTTTTGAGGACTTTGCAGTCATTTAGGCTCTGCCCCAGCTACTTTGTCCTGAAATCCCACTAAAGGATTGCTGCCTGCTCAGCAGTCATCTGCATTATGTTTCAAGGGACTCATGCTTTAAGTAGCACAACCAGCAGTCCAGGTCAGAGGACGTGAGATATTCCAATTCATTATTTTCTTAAAGAAAACCCCAAATGCTATTGAATGCAGAGTGATGTAGAATCATTAACAAGCCTCCTTCTTACAGTAGGTGTTTACCTGTTGCGCCCACTGCAGCTGGTCTCTACAGCACACAAAACAAAGACAGCCATAGCAGTTACCACTCACTAACTCAATCCCTGTGTGTTAAACAGCAATGGGAGCAACCCTCAGTGATAGCTGTGCTGTAGCTTTAATGATCTAATGAAACACATAAAACAAATTTTTTAAGTCAGTAGTATCCTACAATATCTGGTATCACTTCAAAAACAGTCCTCCTCCAGCTTGTGGGCCTAAAAATCTTCCTTTAGACTATAACTCTAAAGCTGCCTATTTTTTTGTCTAGTACCCATGGATATTATTCTAATAGAACTCATCCCCACCACACACATAATTCATCTTTTAAAAAGGTTCTGTGGAATATTCTTGCTTGTGAAACTTTCTTGAGTCTTCCAAACACTCCAACACTACAAAGATCACTGGAATCCCTTTCGGCTTTCTGATAAATTAACATACTCTATAATAGCAGGGCATCATTTACAAATAAAAGGTAGCACCTTTTACTGAATTGACCAATCAGACTGAAGAATACCAACTACAGGGAAGTTCTTTGGCATATAGAGGTTACTCAAAATACTTGTCTTGTTTAAACATCTGTCTTGTTTAATCAGATACATTTTCCTTCACTTAGAAAAATGGTTCTTAATTCACAATGATAATCCTATTAAACTACAAGCTTCCCTCAGTAGTGCTTGGACTGGCTAACGCTGTTGCTTTGGTACTTAATCTCAAAGGCAATTTTGCATGGAATCATAATTTCCATACTACTGCACTGGCACAAAATTTGTATTTTGTTTATATGCACCCTCAAAATTTTTTTTCTGAACATCTCACAATCATTTACCTTACAGGACTACAAAGAATCAGGGAAGTAGTTTTGGTCTTCCGCTTATCACAGAAATAGACAGACAGATTCAGCAACATGCCCCAAGTCACAGCATAACCAATGTCAGAGACAAAACCAAAATCTGTGTTGTCCTGACTGGCTCTCCAAGTCCCTGGAGACATGTCATTAAGATTGTTTTGCAATGAAAAGTATGGTTGCAGAAAGAATAGACTCACACAGATTCATTTTAATCTGGTTAAGAGGTCTAGGAAAACCAGCATGAACTTTTTAAAGGCAGTGTAAGTCATCTATAGACTAGGAGTAATTATGCATACTGCTAACTCGAACTAATGCCTCTGGTGCTGTACAATCTGTGCTGCTTATGGAAGAAAAAGCAAAGTAAGGCCTGAAAACATCTTTCTGATGGCAGCTACATATGCTGCAGTCCACTCCTACGTGTTTGTTGTGTACCTTACAAATGGAGCTTCAGCCAATATCTCCCCCCAGGACTAGTACTTATTTACACCCCCTCACAGAAAGAATGATGAAGCTTTTCAAGCACTGTTATTTTTTCAAGAATGCTGTTCCTGTCACATCCTTAAGTGCATTAGAACAACTAACCAGTTCACGATGATTAAGTTGTGAATGATGTTTTGTATCAGAGGGACTCTATGGCAAATCCATGCAATGGGCAACTGCCATATGGACTGAGAATCCACTAATAGCTTTGCAATTTCTCTTGGTACCATTACATGTAAAAGAAGTTGTAAAGGACACAACTGCTTGGAAGGACCATCAGCTAGGAAATCCCTGTGTAGAGAAATCACTGGGATAGGAAAGAAAGTCACACTCAGTAGTTGCAAGGAGGAAAGAGCCAGACTGATGAGAACTGAATCTATTGGGCCTTCCCAGCTCTCTGCCAGTTTTCATTTTCATTTACACCATGTATTTTCTCAGCAAAGATTCTTGGGAGTTGCAGCTGAGTGCTGGAACTAATAACACATTCCAGGAAAGGGGCTGCAGGACTCTCTTTTGTCAGTCCTTGAAACACCACTGACAATATAATTCAGATTTCAGTGCAGATACTTCTTTTGTCTTGCACTTCATTTTTCATCAGGAAGCATAACCCAAGAAAGGGGATGGGTGTTGGAGATATTTTCCTTTTGCATATTTGTCCATCTACAACATCAAACACCATCAAACCCTTTAATGAATTGCTAGTCAGAGCTGGATGGCTTTGCCTTTGAACTAATTTCTGGCATGCCAAAGATCTTGTTAGATGTTTGGGTGATTTAGAGTCTTTCCTTCAGAGACCCTATGTGCAACTTCTAATTGGAATACAAATGTTTGACCTCCTTCACTTCTCAAATGTTCCTGGTACTTAGAGATTGGAAAAGAAAGAAAAGAGAATGGAAGAAGGGCTGTGCTGGTGGTAGAAGGATATTGGGATTAACTCTTCATTTTATCCCCCTGGCCATCTCACACAATTTTATCTCTTCTGACAGTATAGACAGTGGGAGTCATTACATTAGTATGTACAATCTAAAGGAAACCCTGAAGTCAGATCACATGTGCTAATGTTAGTGACACTTTGGTGAAGTGATCTAAGTACAAGAAAAAGATGTCCTAAAATGCAGTTTCTTCCTGATTTCACAACTTTCAACCAGTGACCATTAACGTTACCAATCTATCTACCAATCCTTCATGTAGCATCCTTCCCAGCAACTTAGGCAGGCCAAGAAGACAAGGTATGACCATGCAGAACTGTAGCTAATGTTGTATAAGCAAGAAGACTTTACAGAGGCTGCAACAAAATAGTTACTGTCAATATACTCACAGATAAGAATTTCAGCTGGAAAACATAAAGTTAAAATCATGACCCTTCTAGGAAATGGCAGCAGAAAGAATAGGCTGAAAACTTATTTTTTCTTACCAGAAGACATTGTTGTAGGCTGCTCTTGATATTATTTCTACTCTAATGTAGGATTATACAAGCATTAACAGAAAAATTGTAAGTTAATCAAGTCTCACAAAGTCTAGGAATAATTTTAAGTGTAATTGGGAGTATGCTGGGGGCTTTATGATAGCATGGTACCTCTTTGAATTATTATTAAACTCATACTTGAAGAGATGGGAGAGATGTGAAGAAAGAAGAGTAATTTGCACAAGATGACACTTGTGATGGTTCCTCTAGCAATTATGATATATCTTGCTGTGCACTGGAGCATCAAATAAATTGGTCCTCACTAATTTGGACTCTACTGAGAACTTAACATTATGTCCCCTTTGACTGGGAAGGTTTTTTATTCACACATAGTAATGAGTGGTTGTTACTTCAAGGAGAGTGACACTATTCATATACTTGCCATGTTGCAGAAGTAATTTCCTGTCTTTTTCAGTTACCTGTTAACCCTGTTACAATGAACCTCCAGTCTCATTTTCCTGATAATGAGCAAACACATCCAAGAACCCCTCTGGCATAAATGGTGTTACAATGGGAAGAAAAAACTCCTTTTTATTGAAGTTCAGCATTAAATGAAAGCAAGTCTGCCATTATGCATTGATGTATTTGCTCCCAGATCTGTATATATAAATGGCACCACCTAGTCCCATGCTGTAGGACCTCAGGTTTGACCATAGCAATTCCCCTTTGCAACACAGGATTTTTGTAGTTTTATTCTGTTCACCAAGCACTTATAAGGACATGAGAATGGGTTTCAGTAGCTGTTGGCATCCCCCAGACGGTGTGTGCTGGGGTTGCACACTGTATTGCTTACCCCCTCGATGCCTGAGGTCTTTAAGCAAGAGACTCATACACATGGCTCTCTTTGTTAAGCAGGAGGTGTTCTACATTTGCTGCCCTTTCACTGGTGGTTTTCACTCAGGCTCTCACATCATGGTTTTCGGGAGTAATGGGGAGGAGAGTGACTTCTGCCTGGAAACAGTGCTCTGGCCATCATCCCCTCTTTTCACTTTTATGTCCCCAGGACCAGGAAAGGACAAGAGCAGACAAGGAGGCTGCATAAGCCTCAGAGCTGCATTCAGCTTCTGCTGGTCCCTACTCCTCACTGCTGCCTGCTTCACCATCACCTTGTCACACAGGCACTTTTCTCTCTGTCCCAGCCCAGTGTCTGAAAGTGACACACACTTCCTGAAACAAATCAGAAGGTTGGTCACTCTCGTCCCGAAGATTGCCACCAAAATAATCCATCCACAGGGCCTGAAAGTCAGCTGAGCTCACAAGTGTTTGTCACAGCTGCCTGTTAATGCCAGCATTCATCTTCCTCACCTCTGACTTCAGAACTCCCTTGGGCACTTACTGCCTGTCCAACATCCCTGTTTGAGGTGTGTTGCTAACCACAGAACTTCATTATCAGCCTGTGTAAGCAGGTTGAGGGAGAGCATGGATTTACTATCTTATTTATCTATACTTATTTTTTTTTCTTTGTATTATTATTTTTTTTTAACTGAAATTGCATAGCAGTCAGCTGGCTCACAGACTGAGCTATTCTTGGGGAGTTTCCAGACTTAGTTCTCCAAGCATGTCTCCGGTGCTGTATTTCAAGAATATTTTGAGCAAGGTTTTTTCCAGTGCATAGGCCATGGATAGACTGTGTGAGGTACACAGGGAACAATTCTCTCCCAATATCTCTGGTAATAGACCTGAGTTTACTCCAAGCAGTAGCTCATCTCTGTGTTATTATCTCATTTCATATGGAACTGTGCATACAGTGGTAGCATTTCCCAGTGTAGGCTGTCTCAATGGCAAATGAGAATCATGTTGCTATTTCTAAGGAAATGGATTTAATTATGTTATTGTCATATGTTATTAGTAGAAGACCTCAGTAAAAAAACCTGACACTTCCTAAGATCCACTCCAGCACAAAATCTGCTCTTCTTCTGCATCTTCATTACAGAGAATAGGAATTTCACATATCTAGGCAGTGTTGTGGAAAAATTTCACAAACAGAGAGTGTCGTAATTCAAATGCCCATCATCAGTGCAATGAATTATCATAGAATCATAGAATCATAGAATCATAGAATTGGCTGGGTTGGAAGGGACCTCAGAGATCATCGAGTCCAACCCTTTTACCACTGTTGCGGTTGCTAGACTATGGCACTGAGTGCCACATCCAGTCTCTTTTTAAATAGCTCCAGGGACGGAGAATCCACTACTTCCCTGGGCAGCCCATTCCAATGCTGGATCACTCTCTCCGTAAAGAAATTCTTTCTAATATCTAACCTAAATTTCCCCTGGCACAACTTAAGACCATGCCCTCTTGTCTTGTTGAAAGTCGTCTGGGAAAAGAGACCAACGTCCACCCAGTTACAACCTTCTTTCAGGGAGTTGTAAACAGCGATGAGGTCTCCCCTGAGCCTCCTCTTCTCCAGGCTGAACAACCCCAGCTCTCTCAGCCTCTCCTCATAGGGTCTGTGCTCGAGTCCCTTCACCAGCCTGGTTGCCCTCCTTTGGACCTGCTCCAGGACCTCGATATCCTTACTGAACTGGGGGGCCCAGAACTGGACACAGTACTCGAGGTGTGGCCTCACCAGTGCTGAGTACAGGGACAGAATAACTTCCTTGGACCTGCTGGCGACGCTGTTCCGGATACAGGCCAGGATGCCATTGGCCTTCTTGGCCACCTGGGCACACTGCTGGCTCATGTTCAGCTTCCTGTCAATCCAGACTCCCAGGTCCCTTTCTGCCTGGCTGCTCTCCAGACATTCTGTCCCCAGCCTGTAGCACTGCATGGGGTTGTTGTGGCCAAAGTGCAGGACCCGGCACTTGGCCGTGTTGAACCTCATCCCGTTGGAATCATCCCAACTCTCCAGTCTGTCCAGGTCCCTCTGCAGAGCCCTCCTGCCTTCCAGTTGATCGACACTTCCCCCCAGCTTAGTGTCGTCTGCGAATTTGCTGATGATGGACTCAATCCCCTCATCTAGATCATCAATGAAGATATTGAAAAGAACCGGGCCCAACACTGATCCCTGGGGGACACCACTAGTGACTGGCTGCCAACTGGATGCAGCCCCATTCAGCACCACTCTCTGGGCCCGGCCCTCCAGCCAGTTCTTAACCCAGCACAGGGTGCTCCTGTCCAAGCCACGGGCTGATAGTTTTTTCAGGAGGATGCTGTGGGAGACGGTGTCAAAGGCCTTGCTGAAGTCCAGGTAGACCACATCCACAGCCTTTCTCTCATCCACCAGTCTGGTCGATTTGAAATATTGTTCTGACCAAGTAATATTATACAGTAATTTTTGTCCAGAAATTGAGACTAGAAACACAATCACTTTCCTCCAGAAAGTGATCACAGAGAAAACTCTAGCATGTTAATAGGAAAATTTTTCCAGGAATGCATCACTAATATTGTCACTCATATGGTGTATACAACAAAATAAGACCATGAGGGTTCTTGGTAGGAGCTATTCTGTATAAAACACCATCTTCACTGACAGAAATATATGCATGATCTGAGCTCTATTTATGGTTTTAAAAAAATGGGAAGTCTGTGAAAACTCAGGTGCCTCACCCATTCAAGGCTCCATCTAGGAGTCAAAAAAAGTGATACCACCTTAAGTGTGTTGAGAAAAGCACCTCCAACTGCAGTCAATTAGTGGCGTATTTCATTTGAAATCACATCCTGACCACACACAAATATAAAAAATGCAGTTAGCCAGATTGTGAGCTAGCACATAAGCTTTTTACCAGTTCAGTGCACACCCTGATATTTCAAGAGATTTTGCTGTAAGTATTTATGGTTTTAGGTAGATCTCAAGCCCTATTTGCATTTTACATGCCCTTTTTCAAGCACAGGATAAAGTCCATCCACAAGAGGAGCTGCTTGTTAATTTTTCAGCCCTGGCTTTATTTTTAGGTAGTTTGAAAGTGTCAGGCTTTCAGAACCCCTAAATATCATAGAATATTAAGGGTTGAGAGGAATTTCTACAGATGATCAAGTCCAACACCCCTGCCAAAGCAGGATCACCTAGGACAGGCCACAAACGAATGCATCTAGGTGGGCTTTGAAAGTCTCCAGAGAAGGAGACTGCACAGACTCTCTGGGCAGCCCCTTCCAGTGCTCCATCATGCTGACAATAAAGAATTTTCTCCTCATGTTGAGGTAGAAGTTCTTATGTTCTCTTTTAAACCCATTATTCCTTGTCATATTACTGGACACCACTGAAAAAAGATTGACTACATCCTCTTGACACACACCCCTTGGGCATTTACAGATATTAATAAGATACCACACTCAGCCCTCTTTTCTCAAGGCTAAACAGCCCCAGTTATCCCAGTCTTTCTTCATAGGAGAGATGCTCAAGTCCCCTAATCATCCTCACATTTCTCTATTGGACTCTCTACAGTAGATCCATGTCTCTCTTGAAGTGGGGAGCCCAAAACTGGATACAATACTCTAGGTAAGGTCTCACTAGGGCAGAATAGAGGTGGAGGAGAACCTCCCTAGATCTGCTGGACACCCTTTCCCTGTTGCACCCTAGGATACCATTGGCTCTCTTGGCCATAAGGATGTATTTCTGACCCATGGAGAATTTACTGTCTGCTAGGACTCCAAGGTGTTTCTCCATGGTTGCCTTCCAGCAAGGTGTCCCTTAATCTGTACTGGTGGTTGGTGTTACTCCTTCTCAGGTGCAGGACTCTAAGCTTGTCCTTCTTGAACTATATGAGGAGGTTCACCTTTGCCCAACTCTTCAGCCTGTCCAGATCTCATTTGATAGCAGCACAGACTTCTGGTGCTCTGCCACCCCTCCTAGCTTCATCATTCAACTTTCTGAGGGCAAATATAAATTGTTTTCAGTCATGTGATGTAAGCATTCTCACTCAGTGAGCTGAAAATATTATCATTACAAGAAGAAGAAAGGATTTTTGCTTTATCTGAAAACACCATGGCATACACAGAGTCTGCACTGGATATTCCAGAAATACAGGCAAATAGGACCCTTCATTGGGATTGCTTCATTGGTCATCTGAGAAACAAGAACACCACAGATCTCTCCCTAAAGCAAATCTCTGTGTGTGGGCCCTTTTATTGTTTATCTGCAAAACAGAAATTCAGAGATGTTATTTCAGTAGCCAACTTTGAAAAGCAGTTTATAAAAATAAAATTAAAGATACAGTTCTGAAATACATTCCAACTTGGAGGTTCAAGGTGGGAAAGTTCTACTATATTTTTATCCCACAAGAAACTTCTGAAGAAAATAACAACCTCTACTGCCCAATTGAGGTTTTACAACTTTTAGCTTCTCCTGTATTTCAAAGTCCTTTTCAGATAAGTGACCAGGCTAAAATATAAGGAAACTATTTCATTTATATGGCTTCTGCATCCTCTTGTAGACATCCACCTGCATCAATCACTTGAAGGAAAGAGGATGCAGAGAACATCTGCCTCCCCTGCAGAGTCTGATACCTGAAAACAGTTTTTTGCATCACAGTTTTCGAATCATAATAAGAAGGAAAGGGAACTTGCTGTGTCACAACACAATCTTTTATTCACGTTTCAAACATAAACCATATGTGGCTTCTATTGATTCCTTTTCCCTTGCATTCTTTGCAGATGTTGCATCTCTAGAAATACTCCTCTCAAAATAGTCACTCTGTTTTAATTTTACTCTTTTTTTCTTTTCAGAAATGTGTTTTTAATTTTTATCTCATTTTCCCTGGAGTTTCAAGGGAAGCATTAACGATGACCTAACATAATGGGCTGTGTGATTTGTAAACACACACACACATAGGAAGAAATATTGGCAAATAACAGAACAGGCTAGAATAGAAAGAAAAGTAATATTAAAATCAGTACTAAAATAGAGTGAGCAGCTTCAAGTAAAAGCAATCAGGTTTAAAGCCAAATTATTTTCAAACACTTTTATTACAATATTATCCTCAGACTGACATTCTCCAGTTGCACATCAGCGGAGTGTTTCCAAATATTTTTAGTCACAGTAAACAATTTGAATCCAAAAGTAAAAATAAAGTCGAAGGAAATTGGATTACTGGAAGATATGTGGAAATGGTCTTGCTCATGTCCAGAATCTGGACAATGAGAATAGACAGGGACTTCCACAAGCACAGCAAGGTGTGGGGGGGAATACTGTATTCAGAATGGTTTAGAAAACAACAATTTTTTCTGTGTAAGTCACCAACTTTCAAAAGCTATTTGCCTTAAATTGTACAGATGTAAAGCCTCTCAAAAGCTTTTGTGAAATACAGTGGAAAAGAAAGATTAATTTGCACACAGAAAATGGTTTGATTCAGGTCTCTCTGCCTCTTTTTCTCCCATCACAAAGAACAAACAAAACTCTTTATGTGTCACCTTTGATCATAAATAATGGGTGTAAATGTGCTTTAAAAATTAGCTTTCTAGAAAAAAAGGTAATACACTGTAGAGTATATAGTCTGCAATCCATTTACAGAATGAAACTGAGGAATAGAGAAGGCAAATGGCAGCTCAAGGTCAGAGGTGAGGTCTTTTGAACCAGTACCTCCAAACAATAGTGTGCTTCACTTACAGGAACAAACACCCTTCCACTGTGCACAAAACTAATGAAGGTACTGGAAGCACACATCACTTTTCTCTCTCCTCACTAATTTAAGAATTATCACTTGCTGTTAAAGTGTTTCAGATATCTCCTTAAGAAACGCATCATTTATGCTCCACAGTAGAATTTATTGCTAACAAGAGGGTCAGCACCAAAATTGTGCACCATCAAAAAGCCTCTGTGAGTGTGAGAAAAGATTTCACCATATAAATTTCTTGAGGTTACAGGGACATAAAGGTAGAACCTGACCTCAGCAGTGGGAATAGATGTGAAACTTGAAACATGAATGTTTTCTTACCAGGCTGTCTGATGACAGATACCTTGTGGAGACAAGCTTATTTTAAAGGATGCTGACTTCTTAGATTGAGAAGTACAAAGTGTCCTAGATACAGATATCTCTAACACATCATCTGCCTGGTTATGGAGGTAAAGTCTAGGAAGACTTTTTTCCCAAAGGGAATAAACTGGAATTTTTAAAGTCAGATAACCAGGAGTAAAAAGCAATTTCCCCGTCTCACACAAACACTGTGGACTTCATGCAGTACAAGAATCAAGGTGCTAAAGGCAATCTCTCAGTGAAGGGCTGCTCCTAGGTCTGTGGGGCTGCACTGTGATATGCATCCCAGCCTATCAACACCTATGCAAGGGTCATGGGTTTGGGAAACAGCAATCCTGACAGCTGAGCCTGCACTGTAAAAGGTGGGGAGGTGAGGCCCATTTCTGTGGGCAAAAAGGGCTCTTCTCCACGGGAGGCAGACGTGGCAGTCCCAGCACCAGGCTGCACCCACAGCACTGACATCGCCAGCTCACTGCATGTTGTGTGGCCCAGTGACTCAAACTGAAGATTTGTTAATAGGCAGAATTTGCCAAGCTGAACACAAGACCCAGATTCCCAGTGCTAGTCCATTCCTTTCTGCTGCCGTGCCGTGGTCATTCTCCCTTATTCATTATAGGGCATGCTTGTTTTCCAGAAAGAAGGACAAATATTACCACTCAAACTTCCTTCCTAAAAGTTTGTTTGCTAAGTGGCAAAGCCTCCATCCCTGTATGTAAGATACCACCTTTGTTTCAAATGGAAAACGAGTTAAGAGGTTCCCTGCTAGGACACAGAAAAATAATAAATCCTTTCAGTACAGGTTAGAGCTAGTACTATAGAAATACTGGCAGCACATCAACCTTCAGTGCTACTGGCAGTGCAGTTTTCCATCTTAACCATGTACCGGTCAACCCATTAAGGCTCAAGTCTAATTTTGATGGCTTTAGTCTTACATGAAATTATTATAAATTTATAAATTAAAAATATATAAATAATAAATTACAATAAATATTACATTAAAATTAATTACCAAATGCAAGAGATCTAAGTCTACTGTACAGGTGCCTTTTAACTTCCCTGAATATAATCCTTGCCAGTGAGGGTTTGTGAAATGACACATAATTCACTGTAACAATCCTAACCATCATGCCTTCCCTAACCAGTCCTCCCAGCGAGAAGTCCACTGCTGTTCTTCCTAATTTGTAGAAGTCCTTTTTCATTGCAAATCTTGCAGCTCAAACTCAGTCACAGCTCTCACTGACATCACAGCTGCTTTTACTCAACAAAGGTTATGGTGTTTGGCCCAGGTTTGCAAAATCATTAATGGCTTATATCTGAATGAATCAGAGGGAGGGGAGGGAGTTTTCAATTGCCCCTTATGCTTGTATCTCCTCTAAGATGTTTACCTGTTTGAAACACATCTGGCTTTTGTGTTTCTTTGTACCAGAGAATCTGTTCAGCAGCTGGGACTGCTGCCATTTTGTGAAATTGGGTTAATGCAGTCACCTACAAAAATGATAATGAACTGACTCATGGGAACTTATTTTAGATTAAAGAAAAATAAAATACGGCCTTTAAAAGACCACTCTGGGCAGGGTGGGGGGGAAATAGAAGATTGCTTTTTGAATTAAGAAAAGTCTGGTACTATTTTCTTTAATTACCATGAACAACGTATCGTTTAATTTTTTTTTAATCACCTGTCAGCTCTACAGAAGACCAGATCCAGGAAAGAAATCCAGGCCAGCAATCAGAACATCATTTTGATTACACAAACATGATTAAAAGCACAAAAAATTAAAAGACGCTAAAAGCAGAGAGAACTGCCAAAATCAAGACAAAAGAGAAAAATGTTTTGCCAAATCTTGACAATTAATAAAATTGAGATTCTTATTGCAGGACGAGCAGAAAGCCAGAGTTTCAAAAGTGGGCAAACCAACAGAATTTGATCTTTGCTGGAGATGAGGGCAAGACATAGGAAGATGAGGAACTATGTTTGAACTGTGTTGACATGAGTTTTTCTCACAAGGAAGTGGCACAAAATACAGAAGTGTCATGAGTCTGGATTAGATTTTAGACTGAAATAACACAACAACTGCCCTTCTTTATTGAACTTTACTGGTTTGGGAATCTTGGAAATTCAGGGGACGTCTGAGCAAGCAGGGCTCAGACAAGGGTATCGGAGTTGGGATTCCCTCAGTCTCAGCTCAATGCTTCAAGGGGATCAGAGGCTCTGGTTACAAGAGAGCTGCAGACCTGTCAGATTAGAGGTATTTGGAGACTTCAACTTTAAGCCTTGCTCGCCTTCTCTGGACAAGTGGCACTTGCTGATTATCACCAGTTCACAGGGGTTCATGTTTATGCCTGTGAAATAATAAATCACAAACTTTCCTAGATTAGAAAGACATGGCTGAGTTGAATCATTAGAGAGGACAGCTGTAGTCCATCTTTCTGCACTGATTTTTTCTCATACTAATTCCAGATAGCCACTGTCAGCTCTTGAAGTGGCCTGCAAAATAGGTAGTCTACTGTTGCTATAGCAAAAATCATGTTACTAGGATAATCACTGCTAATTTCACCCATGAAGCAACAGCCACTGTAAAGCACAGATTGTTCTTCATCTCATTAGCAGCCCAGAGGAAGCCAAACTGTATGTGCTAAAGGAATCTGTTCACATCTTCAGAGTGATGTGCTTTGTTCTTTGATATTCATGATGGAAATCGCCCCGACTTTGCAAGCCAGCTTGTCACAACTGCAAAGGAAGCACTGTACCTGTGGTTGCCAGAGAAGAGAGCGTGTGTGTGTGTGTGTGTGCTTGTATCTGACATATGCACATGTGTGTGTACAGTGGAAGATACCTGGCTTCATGCCAGCACATGCTGTTTACCTTTCCAGGGGCTCACACTGGATAATAAGCAGCAGACAAGGAAACAGCAGCTCTCTAAAGAACTAAATGCATTGGTGAAGATTAATAGATGCAGACAGCAGATTTCACTAATGTGATCAAGTTCATAGCTCTGACTTATCAGCTGTGCTACAGAAGTTATCCTCCTTTGGCCTTCACCCTGGAGTAAAAATCAGGTATTTCTTGATCCATGTTCATTAGAATGATTGCTTGAAAGTTCAAGGAAGCTCGTGTCATTTTATCTGTTTTGGCGAAAGCACTGCCTTCACTTACTGGACTTATGGCATTAAAATTATTCTGAAACCTTAAACACACAGCAGATTCTGATTTTAATGCAAACCTGGAGCTGTTGGTTTGCTTCTGTACAATGAGCAAGAGTTTTGATGCAGGTTACCAGTCCTGCTGGTTGAAGAGACTGGAGTAGGGCAAGGCATGACCAAACAACTCTGACACACATGCCTGCTGACAAGCAACAGATTCAGCTGCTTTGAAGTCAACCAAGGTTTAAAAGAGCCCAAATTAACCAGTCAGAGAAATACTCATCATGTATATACAAGATTAAAATTTGGCAGTGTACTTGGCAGAGGGAGGAGGCCTGTTCTCTTGCAATATTCTAAGCTTTAGTGAAAAAAGGAAAAGTGTGTTCCCTCAAGTAAATATTAGTTTGTCTGTGCTATGTAGTACAATATTGGTATAGTATTCTAATGCATCAGATTAAATGAGTCCTAACCTAAAGATTTTGTGAAGTTCAATTTTTCATAGTTACTGAAATGCACTTTGGAAGTGTAACACCAAAAAGAAACCCACCACCAAAGCTTGTATTGCACTTTCAATTAGTGAAGAGGCTTTTTCCCATCCAAATTGCATATAATGAAAGAGAGACAACTGTGATCCCACAAGACATGGTAAGCACACAGTTAATATAAGCACCTATTCCTTTGAAATGCCTGCCTCTCAGTAGACAGACTATACTGTTTTTGCTGACCCTTATGTCAATACAGAGTATCTGAAGTGTTTCTAAAAGGTGGTCTAGAAGAGGCTGTAAGAGGTGACCTTATAACAACCTTCAATGTCTGTAGGGGCCTACAAGAAAGGTAGGGTTGGGCTTTTTTCACAGGTGTGTAGTGAGAGGACAATGGGCAATGGTTTCAAACTTGAAGAAGGGAAATTTAGGTTAGACATGAGGAAAAAAATCTTTCCTGTGAGGGTGGTGAGACAATGACAGAGGTTGCCCAGGGAAGCTGTGGCTGCCCCCTCCCTGGAAGAGTTCAAGGCCAGGTTGGATGGGGCTCTGAGCAACCTGTTCTAGTGGGACGTGTCCCTCCCCATGCAGGGGGGTTGGAACCAGATAATTTTTAAGGTCCCTTCCAACCCTGAAAACTCTATGATTCTAATTTACAGGAATGAGCACCAAGATATTTTTCCCCCATTGTACAAATCAAGAGAGTCCCAGTAAGTCAAAACTTGAAGTGAATGGCAATTGGTATACTGTGGCCAGGGAATAAACTCCAGGTTTTGATGATGACTGTGGTTTACTCAGATTTATTTCTTCAGCACTGTGAATTTGTTTTTTGGGGGTTGGAGGGATCATTATTGCCTCCAGCATCAGCTTCTAACAGCCACATACATTGTGAAAAATACTAAATATAGACAATTCACTGTATCAAGGTTCCCATGTCTAGAAGTAATACCAAGCCACAAGGTTTCCTCAAAATCCTGGGCAGCCCTGTCTCATGATGTTATAACAGAGTAAACCACAGTTTGCCATGCATGGCATTTGGTTAGGATGATATTCTGCTGATGTCACAGCTGTTTAAAGGTCTCATGCTGCCTGCCATTAACACATAAAGTAAAAAAATGCTAATTTGATGACCTGAAATGAATAAAAAAGTTATTATTATTGCTAGCCAACATGTGAAAAAGAGCTGATCACATTAGGCGGGCAAAAGAAGAAACTGAGAGTTGATATTTTGTAAAAGTTATTTTTAGATAGTTAAATAACACAAGTAAAATTATTAAAACTGTCTGGATTCCAGGGTACCATAAAGTATTCTTTTCACTTTAATCTTGGCATTTTTTTGATAGCCATACAGTGGCAAAACCAAATCCGGTTATGTTTATAATTTTAATTTCGTTTCAAATTTTATGTTATTCACATTTCGGTAGTGTAAAATGTACACTTGTAAGGTGGTGCTTATATCCTTTCTTTTCAGTGCAATGACATAAAGAAAAGCTGCTTTTTTTCTGCACCATAACACATCAAAATTATAACCACATATCTGTGAATTATTTTCACTAAAGATTAATTTCTATTTCACACCTGAAATTAAAGATTTACCTGATAATATGAAATAGTATTTTCATGCTAAGAATTCCTAGGATAATTCGGTTGAAAAGGTTCATTAAGTTGGAATAGTAACACATAATTTTCCTTCTCATTTAAAGGATAAAATCATCACAGTTTCATTTAGTGGATGAGAAAAGACTTTGACTGATCTATTCTAATGCCTGAGTCTATATCTGTAAAAGAGATTTGCTTTATTCAGGAAAGGCCAATCATAATCACCCTCATGATGATAGTCAGGACACTGATTTCATCTATTCATACCACACCAGCAGAATCAAAGTTCTGAAATTGTTCTTTGTCCTACTAATCATGTTTATCTCCCATTGACAAGTAGCTTTTCAGGACAGCTAGGAGGCAGATTTCATTTTCTTTAAGGTCTCCTTCTAATTAAATTTGGCTTTAGTGGGGAAGAAAAAAAGCAAATGGAATAAAATAACCTTTCTTGATATTTCTCTCCTTGAGGTACAACATGTTTTTAGCATTTAGGAAAAGGGAAAGCATGCTAGATTGATTCCAGCTACCTGAATTATGTAAGGAATATCCACCCTCAAAATAGCTTTCATGGTTGCTACTTGCCAATTGACATAAATTAAGAGCAGACTGTTTTTCATTCAATTTCTTCTTTTCTCAAGTCTCTTAATTCCATATTCCTGCTATAGTTTCCCCATCTTATTCTCCACCTCTCCCACTTCCTTGCACAGTGCTATAAAAAGGAACATTTTTGTACTTTTTCAGTTCTCAGAAACTTGATTCAGAACTTGAGTCTGACTAGTAGAAAATAAGTTTTACAAATTTAATTAAGTGAAGAAAGATGTTAACGTGTGTACTAATGTTTGTTCTGATGAAGGTCTGTGTGGTTGTTAGAGAACTCTTCATTAATTCTATTGAAATGAAATTTGGTTTTCTGTAGCTTTCTGTTTACTAAAAAAAAAATTTACTTGCATCAGACTCCTCATCCTCCAGCTCTAACAGCAAGTATGAAATGGGAAAATAATGGGGGTGTCTTAAATGGGAGGTTTAAGACTCTGCTAGGTGAAGTTAACATACCTCTGAATAAGAGGATTTGTTTTTAAAGTCAGGCACCAAATTTGGAAAAAAACCTTTTTTTTCATTTTTCCCTGCTATATAAAATCAACAAAAAATCACCTCTTCACTTTGATCACTGCTTGATCTCACATGCCAAGAGGCCTTCCTCTTCAGTGCTCTCACCCTGGCAATCAGAGAGGTATGTGAACTCTAAGAGGGCACAGATTTACAGCATAAGGAACATGTGATTGGAAGTTCAGCTTGATCAGTGTGAGAGATTAAAGAAACCATTGCAGTCACTCACATGTTACTTAATATTTTAAACAGCAACTACTGTGCTCTATTACCAAGCATCTTCCACTATAAATTAATCAGGTTTTCAATATGGGTCTAGAACAGAGAGTGCACATATTAGAACATGCTCTGTGGGACTTACAAAATCTTTGCACACACTGCTGAACAGCAGCCTGTAAAGGAACAGCCTGGATCCTTTATTTCTTTACCATTTGATTGTTAAAATGTATAAAGAAGTTTGTCACTATTCAGTGGTATGAACAGCTCAAACTTGCTCTAGGACAAAGAAACACAGCCAGACTAGTTCTACTGATGAGCATCTTAAAAAGTTACTCTGAAATCATGTGTATACAATGAAATAAATACACAAAGGTAATGATCAGTTATTTTCTGAAGTGTTGTTAAAAGTATAGGATGAGAAGGAGAACATTACTGCTTGGATTATACGACAATAGAAAGAAATGTAAACTGAATTTCAGTAGATTTGTCAAACCATTGAAGAATGGCTTAGAATGGTTTGGAAATATTTAGGATTACTACTACAATTGCTACCACTTCTTTGCAGGCCATTAAGCTAGCATAAGCCATAATGTCAAGAACCTGTTGTAAAGAAGCCTACAGCAGTTTCATAGCCATGACCAGACATGGCTTATATTTAACGGGCTATTAGTTCCAGTTTAATGTGACAGGTATACTTTTGCCTCTAAATCAAGCAGTCAACTTCTTTCACTTTATTTAACTCGCTGTAATTGATGGACAAATAAGAGAAGAATTAAAATGCAAAGTGTCAGGCTTGGTATGATTGTCATGTCTGCATCATGCTGGGTTGAAATCCCTCAGTGTACTGTCTGCATCATATAAGGTATTTGTATGCCCCTGGAGTGTCATTTATTTCTTATTCCTTTATGTAAATTACTGCAGTTATTTGGTTTGTGAACAGCATGCTGTTTTTCTAACAGTTGTTAGCAGGGTGAAAGCGTGTTATGTTTAGAAAGACATTATCACAACAGGGGTATTCTCTGGAGCTATGTCCACAGCTGAAGCACTGATATGAGGAAGAAGGGACCTGAAAAAGCCAGGCCTTTATGGCAAAATGTAGGGCAGGGTCAATTTCGTTCCAGAAAAGACCCTAGTAGAGGCTATTTATATTAGCGTTCAGACTTTGTTGAAATAAAACTAGCCATAAAACCAGCCTATCTTCGAATACTTATAAAATATTATGTTTCTCTGTACTCCTAGTTAAAGGAGAAGCAACCAATCATGCCCAAGAGCATACAGAGCAAATAGACTCCTATAGAAAAAAAGAAAGATGCCCTAGTTAATGGCTCTGCTTCCAAATCATGTCCTTGCATCTCCTTCCATCAGTTGCCTAAAATTTGTTTGTACAAGGGACAGTCTAGGGGTCAGAGAAGAATCTGCGAAGGAAGTATCATGGCACCTTTTGGCAGAGCTAGTGCTGGGGAAAGAAGAGGCAATTTAAGACTAATACAAATCACTACATTTAAAAGTACTGAACCGTACCAGTTAAATAATTTTTTTGTTCCACAGGTATCTGAGCAACCTGCTGAGTGAACTGTATTGTACAAAGTCTCATTAAAAGCAGTTCAGTCCATCTTATCCACCTCTGGTTTAATAACCAGATTTCACTTGAGTATGTCTGCTTTCTGAGACAAAAAATGAGAAATCTTTACTCATTACATTGGCCTTCAGCAATGACTTTCCATGTACTACTAATTAGCAATGTTGAACAGACACTGCCCAGCCCCAGAAACAGAGAGCATATGAACCAGTCAAGATTCTTCTGCACCTGAGCTAATCAATGTTAGGCCTCACAAGTCCCTAGGAACACCCCCCTTCCCCCACTCCCCCAATTATCTCAGTTTTCATGCTGTTTGGACCCAGGCAAGCACGTCTGCAGTGTGTGGCTCCTTTGAGCCCAGATGTGCTCTGCTCCTCCAGTAACATTCACTATCTCACCGATGTGCTATAACCTTGTGGGATGGTGTAGGGGTAGAGAGGGCTTCTCCTTTTGTGTCCTTGTGGAATTGAGTTCAGAACCCTTAAAATCTTTGGCTGATTGTGTCTCACAGGTTTACAGTAAATAACTGCATAATAGTGTAGTAGGGAACACACTAATGTCTCAGAGGTTATTTTTTTCTAGTTGTAGGAAGTATTTGGAAAGCAGATTATGAAAATGAAAGAGTGCATTTGTATTAAAAATCTAATTCAAAAGTTATAGCTGTCCAATCTCCCAACTAATAGAAAAAATACACAATTAATGTGACCAATAAAAATAAAGCTCTTCGTACTCCCCTTCAGTCAAGGGTAACAATGCTTTAAATAGCTGTTGAGAAAGAAATGTTGAGGCTCAATTGTGAGAGGGATGGAGAGAACAAGAGGAATAGCAGTTACTACCTTTTCCCAAACTCTTCATCATGCGAAGAACAGAGCTCTAGAATTCCCAGATGGGCTTCCCCTGTGATGGAGAGTTTGTGCATGTCTGGTGGTCCTCTGGAGGCAGCTTTCCCAGTAAGCCCATCATCCCAGCAGCACAGCACACAGGAGCTGCTGTTTCTGCTACAACAGCAGTGGCAGTGAATGGGCTCATGTAAAATTTCTGTCACATTCAGGATTGGTTCTGCTTCTTCTGGGTTGTCACAGCTCAAGTTAGTTTCTGGCCTTGAACTGACAGAAATAGGGGCTGCTTACACGTAATGAGTCCCTAAAGGACCCACAGCAGGTAAACACAGGCTGAGAGCAGAGAGTAATTATTGTTGTTTTATGAAGGGGAAGGGTGGGGGCTGAGGTCTGGAGCAGAGCTGGAAGGTGAAGGCAGACCTCCAGGCACGGAGCCCTGACCCCAGTCACCACCTCTGCCTCCTCAGCACAACCACAAGCCTCCAACTCAAACAAAAGCTTTGGGTTTACTGCATGCTGCCAGCTCCTAGGAAGCCAAAGCATCTGATTGCTATCAGCACACAGACCGCAAACCTCACCAACTTTTTCCAGGTGTTCTGTGACCTAAGTTAGGTATTTCCTCTCACAAGCATAAAAACACAGAGCTGTAGTTTGAGAACATTCACTCCCTCTCACTAATGCCACTTTTGAAGGGGCAAATGTCAAGACACAAGAGAAAGAGAAACTGACTTCTTAGAAGAAGTGTGGGCTGTGAGAGAAGCTGGCAACTCCAATCCAGTGAAGGTGCATGGTGTTTACAAATACTTCATTGGTGAGGGCTAGACATGTGGCAGACAGCAAAACATACCAGAAGTGGCAAGGAAAACAAAGAATGACAGTGTTAGATTTGTGGAGAATCCTTGACTTTGCTGAGGAAATATACAGTTTTGTAGCTTAACTATACTACTTGTAGAAACATGTTTCTTTGTATAGTCATCCACTTATCATGAGTAAAGCTTAAGACTTCCAAAAATTCCAAGTTTATCAGTGCATCAAGCAATTTTCTTGTGCTCATAAGCAGCAAAATAATCTTCCAAGAGTAGAAAAGCAGGTAAGGTCACACTGTAATGTTCCTGATGTGAGCAGTCAGATGGCAGTAACTGAGAAGCTCTCCATCCTAAACAGAGGCAAATTCTGTTTGTGTGTGCTTGTCCTCCATCATATGAAACATGCCATACCAGAAACTTGTTACATTCAAAAAAGTTTCCAAGAGAGAAAAAAGTCTAAGCAGCCATACAGGATGAATGACAATATGACATGCAAAACCAATTTATTCAGAGTTACTGTCCTTCCAAAGTGGAGGCCCTCATGGCACTGCTGAGAACTCTGTTCGGTAGCATACTTCACTGACTACCACTTTCTGTGTCTGTATTATTAATGCTAAGTAGTTGTTAAATGTGTAAATCATTGCACATTGAGATAATACAGAACTGTACCCACTGGAGTATTATAAATCTCTAAAACTGATTCTTAAACAAGCTGAGATGTAGTCTAAGGTTGCTTGTTTAGGCTTAATTTGACTTATCAGCTACAATACCATTCACATTTGAAAAGAAACAGCTGCATTTTCAGCTACTAGAGCTGACTTGAGCACTTTATAAAAGAGACCAGTTGAATCAACACAGATACAATCTCTTTCATATTCATTAACTGTCCCAGCTGAAAAATGTTCCAAAGTAAATAAATGAAGCAAAACCAAGCTATAATGCAAGTGTAGCATTTCAGTGAATGGAAAATTTTCTGTTTCTGAAACCACTGATACTCTCCCCCAAGCCAGTGACAGAAAACATTATTCCCTGATTCTGTGCACTGCTCCCTGCTGCCCATACCTCCTGGGCATGGGCTGGGAGCCCAGCAAAACACACAGAGTCCCTGTGCTCAGTTGCCTCAGAGGAGGCCGAGACATGCAGGGGTTAGGAAGTGCCACACCAGGCACCACTATGTCCACCAAGCCCTTCAGGCTGCTGGAGAGTGACAGCTTCCCTGCCTGGCCATCTATCCACATGAACAGGAGCAGGCAGTGACCAGGTGCTTTGTTCTTCAACAGCCTTCATGCAGCAGGCTGCAAACTACCAGTCCAGAGGCTCAGCTTGAATTTAGCTTGTTCATTTCAGACTTCAGACAAATAAAAATCCAGGCCCAGAAGAGGCAATTTTGCCTGCTGCTGTTTTGGTCTTTTGCTCACAGGAGGCTGGGTGTCCTTGAGTTGGAGTCTCATGCATGCCTAACTCCACTCCTGGGACCATGCTGTGCATCTCAGGGGATGGCTTGCAGGATCTTATGCAGAACTACAGCCAAGGGAGACAAGAAGGCTTTCATTTAAAAATGCTCTGATGCTCAGGAGACTGGAAGACTATTCTGGAGACTCCTAAGTGCTTTTTCTTTGAGCGAGAGATGTGTCAAAACCTTAATTTAAGAAATATTAAATAAATTAATTTTAGTATTGTCTCCAGTATACTATACATTGCCCAAAACTAATCAAAAAGAGTATTGAGTTTAAAATAATTCCTGAACACAGACTTGGAAAACACAGCCAGACCCGCACCATTATCTATCAAGTGAAATGCAAGGACGTGGAAAGTGCAGAGGAAATAAATCCTCTTTATTACTGTACTCCTTTCCCGTTATTACTAGTTTTGCCTGTGCTGAAGGGAGATGAGGGAGATGATGAACTCCCCCTCAATAGCCGAGACTCCTCGGCAAAACCATCCAAAGAGCTAGCCAGCAGCTTCTCAAAGCTTTGCATGTGGTGCTGACTTATGGCATAAGTGACCTGAATCCACCTTTCTACAAAATATGCTGAAATAACACAAACCTTCTGTGAGCCTTTTCCAAATACCTACAATGTTTCAGTACAGCCAACTATGTCAGTCTACCTCACCACAGAACAGAACCCAAACAGAGAGGATAAGGGATGGTTTTGTTTGTCTTCTAAAGTCACCTTTCATCAAATGCTGAACACAACAGAGGCACTGCCAAAGCTCCTTCTCTTCATAGAATTAATATATTCATCTCTCCAGGGGAATGAAACTTTCAGTAATACTTTTATGTCTTTCACTATGCGGAACAGAAATAACTGAAAAATGAGGTGTAAAAAAATTACAAATAGGGCAATCTGTTCAAGCAGGGACCAGTGGAACAGAACTTTCCATGCCATGAATGTCACAAAACTAACCAAGTGCAACAGCATAGCATGAAATCTTGTTCGTCTGCACATCTTTCCTCTCACAGCATTTACTTGCTTACCTAAAAACCTTCCTGTTTTGACAAGATTTTTATTTTTTTTTTAAGCATGATAGGTGGTATTCTTCCTCCAAGAGCAGTGTAGATAATATAGCAGGAGGGTACCAGAAGTAGCAATCTCTGTTGGCAGGTTGGAGACCCTCAGCTGGAGTTTCCACTTCCAGTCACAGGGCCCAACAGGAATTATATGAAGCATACAAACAAATAGAGGCAATGCCTTCACTGAGCATTTAAAATCAGCATCCTCATTTTAATGAGGCACAGGGGAGAATCTTTACTGTGCAAACCTGCCATGTTGTTCGTCTTCTGAGATACACACCCAACCTTTAAACTCAGTGAAGCAGTAGAGACTGACACGGGAACAGCATATACAAAATCTGGAAATATGGAGTGTTTGTTAACAAAAAATAAACAATATTTCTGCGCGTATTATATCTGTTTCATTTATTGCACAGCAGAACATTAAAAGGGAAACTAGAGTAATCAGTTGTAGTTTTGTTTATACAAACAATGTAAGACAAAAATGTTCTTTCCATGAAGATGCCACAGTTGGAGAATCTTGTGAGCTGTTACCAAGAAGAAGCTTTCTAGTAACATCTGTGCCAGCTACTACATAGAAAAAAAAAAGAGGTGAATTTGAGTGCACAGGTAATTGGAAAATATACAGATGGTTAAAAAAATGCATTTGAATTGAAAAGGGATGCTTCTCAGATTTTGACTAAAGCATTTTTGAATCTCTGTTACTACAGAGAAAGCATAAGGAAGTTTGATGAACAGAAGATGCAATGGCTCATTGCACAGCTACTTCTCTTTTCTGCCTCCCTTCTGAAAGAATAGAAGTGAGATCTCACTCCTCTCCTGACAAACCTGAAATGACACCAGTCATCATCTCAGCAAGGCATTTGAAAACTCCAGCTATCTATTACTCCAAATTTCATAAAATAGTCCCTTAAGTGATGGGACAAACTAATTACCAGCTGCTCTGAGTAAAAGAGAAAGGAAGAAAATATGAGTATCTGCAAAGGAAAGACCCTCAGGAAATTATTTTGTGTATATTGTAACTGTGGCACTTAGAGTCATCATGGCAAAGAATGTGTTCTCATGTAAAATCCAGTACTTTCACATTCATGTCCCAAGCAGGAGCCAGTACACAAGACGGAATTGCAATGATAAGCAGTGAAAAGGTCAGCTGCCTAGAAAACAATTTCCCTTCATCACTCTTAATGACCAGAAAACAATTGCCCTTCATCACTCCTAATGACCATCCAGAGAGGTTCTGAGTTGCTTGTGGTTGATTTGGTTATCCTTCCAGCACTTACTATGGTGGCTAAAGTGCAGGTGTTGGAGAAGACCTCATCTTACACTTGTTGTTCTTCATACACTCACTGTAATGTAGCTCATATATATCTGTGCTCACTAATTCTGACCCACAAGTTCTCAGATGGCTCAGCACCTATGGCAAGGCAGAGCTCCATCCAAAGACTTCACATAAACTCCTACTCCTCAGCTTCTTGGCTTTTTCCTCTCAAAAGCCCATGTTCACCCATTGCAGTGCTCCTGTATTGTGGACTTTCCCACCACATCTCCATGATTCCAATGAAACCATAAACCAGCATTTGCAGGTAGACCTCTACTTTCCTCTCTGTGTCGACCAGGCTATGGAGAGAGATACACTCCCAACAGGCATCCAGTCGTGATGGTTTCCCAGAAAGGATATGGTAGTTTTCCTCACAATGCTGTGAGGAAAATCAATTGAAATCCCTAACATGCATGAGTTTTGCTGACACAGTACAGGCTGTTCAGAGTAATTCAAATCAGACTATTAACATTTCCCATTTTAGTAATGGAATATTTCTATGGACCTCTCTAGCAGACAGACACATATGTACACACACCTATAAAAACAAAAAAAATCACACATTTGCTGTAAATACTAATCATAATAATAACAGGTAGGACACTAATGGAGAGCTAAGTTAGCTGAGTCTAGTAAGATCCAGTACATCTGCCTGAATAACAAATTATTGTTGCTTTAGTGGGTGTTGGTGAGAAATGCAATGCCATTTATTCCTCATGTGTAATAAATGGTTTCATGTTATGAGAATGCCTGCTCTGAAATTCCCAACTGAGGTATTTTACCAAACCCTAGTGAAACTTACGGTGCATACAAGGAATAAATCTACTTTAGCATTTGCACCAGAAATAATTTCATTCGGTTTGTTGGTTTTTTTTACATTCTAGGAGATGGCTGAACAGATCTGATGAGGCCCAGCTGCCAGCAGGGTGAAATCATGACAGGACTATTCTCTGTAATGGACTTCACATCCTCTGACCCAGCAAGGGCTGATATATTTGGACACAGTAAAGGTAACATGGTGGTTTAGTTTTCTGATTGCACCTTCAGATCAGGTACATAGACATTTGGGGACTAGTGATGCAAGCACACCGCAACTGCACAGTTTGATCTGGTAGCTTTCCAGCACACACACAAAATGATAATAATCCAGTTTCTAAAATCGGACTGTAACAGAAGAGGCACAGAATAATTAGAGAAGGGTCACAGAGTACTATTTCTGTTGGACTTCCAGGATATGAAGAACAGACTTTTCATGCACCAGCTAACTACACTATATCCAAAAAGAGGGAAAAAAAAAAAAAACAACAAAAGAGACTTTGGTAATTTTCAGTTAAGGAAGGATATTTGTTATAAAAACTAGAGCTCAGCAGGTTTAAATGACCATGGATTAAAACAACATTCACTGCTGTTCTTTCTAGCCTAACACATCTTGCAAATACATTTGATCCCTCTCTAGAGCTATGTAATTCTCATTGACTGTTAGGACCTTCAGCAAATATGCCAACTGCATGCAGAATCTAGAAAATAAGGAATCTGGAATTAAGAAATTATCTAAAATCATAGAACAGATTTCCACTTGCAGAGCAGAGAAAAATTTCCACTTCTAAAGAATGCTATGGAACATTTTCATACTGAAAATGAAACTTTAACTAGGCTGAAGACATAGCTACATATTTCAGGAAACGTTTCAATAAGATTTTTATTGTTGGTGAAAAGAAAGGAAAGAAATACTGAAACATTTTTAATTTGTAGTTCGAAAAAATCTCTGCTACTATATGAGAACACATGGACATGTTAAAAATAGGTGTACAAGTTACAGTAAAAATACCTTTTGACAGTTTACTTCATACAAACATAAAGGAGACAAATTGATGTGGTTGTCAAAAAAAAAAAACAAATAAAAGGAACAAAAGCCCAAATTATGCTATTATGTTCACAGTTTATTAGTTCCTATTAGTCTCATTATCTGAATGTTCCTTTACGTTTCTGTTGTTTTTCAGCAGCACCCCCAAGGGAATCATGCTACACTTAGCTAGTACAATGATTGCTCAGTCCTGAAAAAAACACAGTAGAAAAAATGTGGGCTGAAAAAACTATGTTTGCAAGAGGAAACACAAAAGATAACAATTCTGGAAAATAAGAAATCATTAGTATGTTATCAGTAAGCAAAATATTCTCCCCCTCACTGCTGACACCTGCTATAATATGGCATCAGTCTGTAAGACACTGAAAGACATTACGTCTGACACTGACAAATCATAAAAAATGAAGTTATTCAGATTTCCTAAATGAGATGTTTAACATTATAGTGTAACTGCTTTCTAGATAAGGGACTGAAAGATGTAGCTTTTACTGTTTTTTTTTTCTTATGTAACAGTATTCAGTTGTTATGTGTATTCACAACAGGAAAGATAAATTTATTTATATATAAACTATATATATTATCTGTAAAAGAAATTATTCAGTCAAAAGCATGGAGCACAGAATTAGGATTCCACAAATCCTGTATTCTCTGTTTCAGGTTTTTTTTTTTTTCATGGCAAATTAAACCAAATATTTCTCTCTCCCACTTTCATTGCCTTCCCTTCTTTTTCTGCTAACCTAATTCTTCCTTTACCTCACTTAGAAACAGTAAAAACATCTGAGGAAACTCACTATCACCTGCTCTTTCTGTCTTCACATAAAGACCCCAGGCAATTAGGCAAGTCAGATTTTAGGTCTCACAGAAGTCCAGGCATAGGCACCTAAAAAATAGCTTGTCTTGAAGAGAAAGTTTGTTCTTCAGTTGTCATGGTCTAAAGCTGGGCTGGCAATTTATAAAATGACAGATACTCTCTATTAATCACCCTCTCTTCCCTCACAGAGAGAGGAGAGAGAATAAGGGAGAGAGACTTAAGGTCTGGAAATTAAAATACACAGCTTCAAAGAAGGAGTAATGATAAAAAGGAAGAATTATTAAATACATACAAATTTACACAAAAAAACACCACATTCCTCTCCCCTTCCCCCCAGTAACTCTCACATCCCCACTGAAGCTGCAGGACAGCCCTGGAAAAGTCCAGGCTGGACTCCTGGAGTCAGCAGCAGTCGGGAGCTGGAGGCAGGAACACACAAGCTGGCATGGATCAGGACCATAGGCAGATGAACGGATGGAATCCTCCCAGGACGCTGGCCATTGGTGAAGAAGACGTGACTCTTGTGATCCCTTAAATTTATACTGAGAATGACACACATGGGATGGAATACTCTGGTCAATTTTGGTCACCGGTCTTGTCCCCTCCTCCCTAAAGGAAGGTTGCAGGTGAGACCCGTTTACTCCTTTTCTCTTTCTGGAGAATAAGATGTTCCTCAGAAATGAGGAGTGGCCTTGGTTCTGCATAGCATTCTCAACCTGTAACTATAAACATCGAGTGTTATCAGTCCTAGAAGCACTGATTGAGAAACTTGCTGTTGATTTCAGCAAGTGCAGCTACTCAGGAGAGACTCATCTGAAACCTAAGTTATAAGAAAGAAAACTGGTTTTACCTATGTCCAAACCAAGACATCAGAGAAGTGAATTCTTCCATTTGAGGCTGAAAGGCAGTTGGAAGAAAGGGAACAAGTGCTACTGACACCGCTTGATAAAGCTGAGACTATGTAATCATCGTCATTCTAGTTTCACAGATGTAAAAGGGGCCAGAGAATATAGCCCCAGTGCCTTCTGAAAACAAGCTCTGGAACAACTCATAGCACCCTGCAAAAAAATTACTTAAAAGGTCTTACCCAGTGACCACTGACATATTAAAACCTCACAAAGACACACAGCACATGTTCTCTGCTGAACTTACATGTGGTAGACCCAGTGGTCAAGAGGTAAGTCGAGAGTATTCTTTACAGAAGTTTCCTTCACAGGCTAAAACTGACTTAGCTGACAACCTCTGTAATCTTCCATCTCACAGAAAATGAGTTCTTTTTTCTGATTATTTCGGGTGGAAGAATGAATACTACTGCTTTTGTCCCCAGCAAGGTATCTGGAACAGGAGTACAATCAGATAGCGTTGTAACAAAATATCGGTATCCCTGTTCACTATTAGTAATTTTTATAAAAATAACTAAATTTTTCAGCTCTTTCCATCATCATCAGGTATTTTCATGGACTGGGTTTCTGTAAACTTCTCTGATCTCTCATCTATTCCCTGTGTTTCCTGAGTACCAAAGCCCTCTCTGTTTTCCTTATAGTCTCTTCATTGCACTGAGATGTCTATGAATTTATGCTTCTCATTACCAGAAAGGCATAAGAATGTTGTTTTTCTCTTCTGCCCACTGTCTGAATGTTTCATTTATACTCTAAAATAGCCAAAGATTTTGTATCCAGATGAATTTTCCCACTTGACAGAAAACTTGAAAATATGTCAAATATTTAAAATAATTATTTAAAATAATCCATGTAAGTGTTCATATTACTGAAAAGACTTCTTATTGTAAATATCCAGGCAAAAATTTCAGCAAATTACAGAGGACTTCTTGAGGAGACATGAGTAATATTTTTGGTGCAGAAACTTCTCTGTTTAGCTGAACAAATTATTGCTTGTACAACATAAATTCTTCTCTTTCCTCATTTGTCTATTCCTGTGTTCTTGGGATCTGTAGAGAAGCTGGGCAACGCTTCACATTGCTTTGAACAGCATAATTATCTAGTTGCTTGGGAGACATCACAGTTCACCACATTTTCTTTCCAGTGAGCTGATTGAAAGTCTCTCAGCATCACTTATGCCTATTCAGCTCTCAGCACCCTGAAAGAGTTTAAAGAGACAGACACAAGCTGTAGTTCCAGTGAAGCTTTCTAATACTTAGGCTTATAGATTTGCCAGTGTAAACATACCTGTGTTGCTTGCCATGGACAGGATTGTCTTTCTTCCTGAGGATTAGTTAAATGGTCCACAGTCCTAAAGACTCACAGCATTGAAAAAATCCCTGTCATTACAAGTAGACCAGTAAACCATGTTTTTCACTGTGTGTGAACAAAACTGATTTGTAAAGTGATACTTCAAAGTAAAATTAGAATGTGTTTCAAGAGCATATAGGTCTGAGGCTTTATGCCACTGAAAAATGGCTATGCCTACCTTACTGAGGCAACTATTCTTCTCTTTTGGGAATTATGTGAGAAACAACCTGTCTCTGAGTCTGCATTTAATCCTGTAGTCTGGATTATTGCAGTGAAAAACAGCAGCTTGTTAGCATTAAGTGTCTGAATGTAGGTGTCATTTGCAGTGACCCAGGCTGTGGAAGTACTGATAATCCACCACTTCAGAAAACATATTGCTGCCTTCAGGCCTGCTGTAGAGAACTCTAACACTTGCATTAGGGGTCCTTCATATGCCTACTTTACTAGCAGACAAAAGGACCACAAATCATTACCTGTTCAAATGCATGCAGCTACTCAGTGATTTCCTAGATGCTGATCAAAATCAGGCCCTAATGAACATCTCAGGAAGAAAAAAGGGAGCTTCCCTGGTGTTAGCAGGGATGTAAGTGTGTTTATGCATACCAGAGATCTGCTCAGAACAGATGTGTCCTAGCACATGCCATTTGTCAAGCTAGCCAGCTGAATGTAGGCTTGGCACACCGATACTGTCAGCATGGCAGACTTCCTTCCTTACACACCTTATCCCTTTCATCTGAATGGTGCAAACATGAAACAAACCTTTGGGCGCTCAGAAAAATTTCTACTGCACAGACAGAGAAGTAGAAAGAGTGTCAGAGATCTGTTCTTTCATGAAAAGCAGCAAATAGAGCTCTGTCTTTGCCACCGCATTTTTTAGGAGAAAATGCAGAATCGTCACTGGAATCTGCAGTAATTTTGATTGCATATGGAATCTTGGGCAGCTTAGCACAGAAGTAATATTGTAATGTACAATTTAATATGGATTTGCTGGACAAAATTAAAAAAATATAATCACTAGTAAGAAGAAAGTTCTGTTCAGTCACCTTTTCTGCATTATCAGTAATTACACTGTGTGTATAGTTTTAGAAGACCAGGACCGCCATCTGGCACATCAGGTTCATTTCTTTTGCCTTTATCTGAAATTTGAAAACCTTTAGTTACCTAAATAAATGAGAAGGAGGACTCAGAGAGGAGAAAACAAAATGTATGGACTAGGAAAATTATGCCTAATAATCAGCCTTTAAGAATTCAAGAACACTTGGGTGGTATGATGAGACAGGAAGACTGGAATATTTTATCCTAGAAGTTCTTACACTTGGAGATTTTGCAGTGCATAGACCACTTATTCTGAACTTTTAGGTTAACTTCTTTCTTTAAAATACATTGTTATTTGGGACTGGCATTTGTTTTCATTACAAACTTTGTTCTCTCCTGTTTATTCTGTGAAGGCCAAAATCCCCACACCAGCAACAAAGATGTCTCTATTGTATTGAAGTACGTCAACAGTTTCAGACTTCTGGATCTTGGCAACAAGGCTAATCAGTCAGAGCTATCCAGGGGGGAAAAAATCCTGGGCCAAAAATGTCTGGAAAAATAGCACTTTCAATGAAAAAAAATAAAAAAAGATAAAAACACAAAAGTCAGTGCCCTCCCATGAGAACTCAGCACTTTTCATTAGTGTTGGCTTATGGGGAAGCCTTTAAAAAGCAATGTTAGATCTATCTCTACCATGAAATTCGTTTGACATTATGAATCTTCTGGATTTTTTTTGTGCTACCCATTTTGACAGATCTCATCAAAAGGAAAGCTTTTAAAGGCTTTACATTTATCATAGCATGGTACTTCCTTCGGATTGTTAACAATGAGCTTGACCAGAGTCCTAAAGAGTCTGAATAGTACATAGTCTCTTTGGAGCCCAAAGCTAAAACCTCTTTTATTTTCCCAAGTTAAGCTGCTACAGAATTCAGCTTTTGATTCAAAGGACATACTCCTAAAAACTCCTCTTCTGTTTTCAGTGCAAGTCATGTGCTCAGTTTTCTCCTAAATTTGTGCCCCAAGAAGTATTGATTGACCAGAAAAAGGAGAAAATGTCAGTTTTTAAAAAATACTGTCAAAATGAGCAGTCCTACCCAGTGGAGTCTCTGTGGGTCTAGAGAGGGTTAAGGTCAGAGGAGCTATGGTTTAGAATTAGTGATGGTTGCAAAAAGAGAACTATGAAACTATCTGGGACGAATTACAGCTTAATCACAGGCCCCACTGTGCAGCAGTGATACAGGTTAATTCATTTCACAGCCACACAACTTCCCATGAGATCCTCTGATGGCTCACAGCTGTGCCCAGCCACAGACTATCCAGCAGCAGATCTCATGCAGGGAATGAAATTAACTTATATGTCACTAGTCATCACCATGGCTGCATCATCTTCACTGTCTTTTTTTTTATGTATAATTATTATTCTTTACTCTAAAGGAGATCAGAATCAGACCCAGCCTCTCTTAGTGTCACTTTCACCCTGGCACATGAGCATGATAACATGCAGGAGAAGATTTCTTGAAACACAAGAGTGCCACAGTGTAAGATAGTAGCCTTTTAGTTCAGAAAATGGGAAATACATTCTTTCTCTTTTGGTACAGGACACTGACCAACAGCTTGCATCATTCTGATACCATTCAGAGGTCACATACGGAGGAGCATAAAGAGCTTTGCTCACCATGTAGTTTCCCTCACACTTGTTTTTATAACTTGGCTACTAAGTGTAAATATGTATAATATTAGAGCTTGGATGTCTTGTAAGTCATACAGTTGTTATGACTGGGTCATGCAGTTAGAGAGAGAAGGGCTGGAAAATGCTATTATTTCTCCAGAAGACTGTTTTTCCAGTAGTGTATGTACTTGATGTTGCTAGTTCAGAGGGGAAACATAGTCTAAATGCAGTGTGTTACCATTTTCTATCTCCCCAATCTGGTAAGCGTCTTCACTGAAGGAAAAAAAAAAACAATTAACTGGCACCACACAACAACAAATAAGCTTGTGAAAGAATGAAAAAACCCTGAGTTTATGTTTCTTATATAAACAGAAGAATAAATAAAAACAAATAAATGTGGCAAAAATATTATCCAGGCAGGAACTTGAAAGACTTTTTCAGAAAGAAAACCCGTTTTGCTGTCCTGTGATTTAGGGAATCTGCATGAGCTTACACTCCATTACATTACCTTCCAGACTCTCAGTTTGTGGCAAAAATAAATTTCAAGGAAGTCTATAGCACAATCCTGTGTACAAGTCAGCCCTTGGCTCATAAATTCACATCAGAAAATAGTATTTATGCAACTATTGTGTCAAGATATTGTCTATACCAACACAGCACTGAGGCATGACACACCTTGTGAAAAGACTACTATTTCATTCTTGTGAACCAAATCAACACCATTAAAATTATTTTTACATTTCAGTGCATAGTTCCCTTTCTTCTGAAAGGATTACGGAAGTTCAAAGGCCTTGAAACTAGATTATGCTATCTGACTACCTGATAATATGCAGCTACCTAGACAAACTTCTAGCTCCTCCTTGCAGAATGCATTCCTGTTGGCAGGTATGACACTGGGCAACATTTTCCATGGAGTTGGTTAACACTGTATTTTTGCTATGAGGCTGGAATAACATATAGCAAATTTTTCCAGAGATTCTTGTAAAAAAATTCATTAATGAAGAAACACTGTTGTTCACATCTGAACTTTCAGTTCATTCGTAGAAGATAAAACAATCTCTATGTCGCAGCCCACCTGAGGAAAAAAAAAAAATTAAAAATCTGTGTTTCGCGTTTTCCTTCTCACCACAGATCACAGCGTACTCACAGCTGTCTCTGTGATGAGAGAGACATCCACAGATTGTCTTTGAACCTCACCTCTTCCTCTTAGAAAACACCCCCCCCCTATGGTATATGATACCAATACCAAACTTAACACCATAGCTGGCAAGCTACTGACACACCGGTAAGCAGGTTCTTTGTGGCAATGCTATGAGTAGAAAAGCACAGACAGAATGACATTTGACAGAATGACATTTCAGCTGTGGCATGGAATGCAAGCATGAAAATTTGGACAAAAGCAATTCCCATCACTCTTGATAAATGTATTAATATGTCTGCTGGTTTTAAATACAAATCTCTATGATAGGCACACTTTCCTAGTGGAAGCTACTCGTTTTCACCTGAAAAAGACTCAAACTGAGCTCTTGACCCTCGATTTAATTGAAAAATTAAAATTTCCTCTTTGATAAAGCTATAAGAGTTTTTGGCACAGCTGTGAGAGCAAATGATAAGTGTCATTAGTCTAAATTTCACTGTATCACTGCACTTTCTCAAGGTGTACCATATACATAAAAGTAAAAGCACAGAACTTGAATGTGTATATAAAAAGCAGATCACAGTCACTGATTATGTGTCTCTGTGTTTCAATTTTTGACACTGCAAACATATACAGGCACCTTATTTAGATTTACTTTAGTCTGGCAGTGTTTACATAAAATAGCAAGAACATATATATATATGAACTGAACAACTTCAAAGCTAAGTAGTTCTTAACTGCTGGAAAAATGACTGGTGGAGTGTTGCAGCTATGGCACAAAAGGAATACTTAACATACTGCTTATTAGCTTGAGTAGTGAGTATGACCATATCCCTACCCCTAGTATGTCTAGAAAATCCTAGAAATCTGAGATAAAATAGAAACATTTTCTACAGAATTTCCTCTAATTTTTACACTTCTAGAGTGAGTTCTCTTCTGCCAAATTCAAATGGAGCTTGATGCCATAGCTATTTTTCATCTAGACAAACATCTTACAAAATTTAAAGCCAGATACATGATTTACAAATAGTTCACAAACCAATATGATTCTCTCAGCACTGAATTTTTCTTTATATGAGGCACCTACTTTTGTTCTTGTAGTTTTAATATCTAAAAAGGGGTGAGATTAAAAGGAATTGATTCCAGACTCAAATATTTGGCCTCTAGGCCAGGTTCTGTCTTCAGCTGCATTCATGAATTCTCTTCACCCTCCAAACTTAATAAACTGTATATATTTGTGGAGAGCAATGAAACTCTCATAGACAATAGAAAACCCTTCAGCTATACCCACTGAAATCTGTCGATGGCCAAATGCAGAGCTTTCAGCGAAAATACAACCCAGAAGCTCTGAAATGATCCATTCTCACATTTCAGTTTCATTCTTTGTACGGAGGGATGGCTGTCAGAGATTATGGGGTTGTGGCTGTATCTATTCCTGTTTCTGCTTTTTTCAGTGGTATAATAGATGATCCATGATGGAGGAAAAATGGTAGAGAAGACATTCTTTCACAAGCAAAATTTGATGTGATCATTTTCAGCCATCCAGCTTTCACCATTTCAAATAATTCTCATCCTCATAAATTGAAGTCCCCTTTCTCGGTGTAAATTGACAGATTTTTGAGATTAAAGAGCTACAAAGCAACCAGGTATCCTCCCCTTACTTTACTCTAGTGTTAATCTGATTTACTGTGTGTGCTAATTCTTCATTCATCAGAAATGCACGAAGATCAGACCTTTGATAAGACAAGAGCAGGAAAACAGAGTGACATTCACAGCTAAATACACTAACTAATGTGATAATGTTTAAAGCTCACTTGCAAAAGGTTTCCCAAAGGCCGAACTTCTCTGGAAGATGGTTGCGGATTTCTCAAAACAGATGGAGATACAAAACCAGGAGTCTTTTTCATTCCTAAGCTTCTTCCGCAGCTCTACATGTGCCTTTTTTATCTGTTTCTGTATTTTCAGGACTAAATTTCTCCTCTTCCACTTTGCAGCAGTCTCAGCTCTGAGCTTGTCAGCTACTGCCATGAAGAGTCTTTTTCCACAATTGTTCACATCTCCACAACTCTGTTCTTCAAATTCTGACACTAAATCTATCTTCATACACTGGTAAAAAAACCCAAAAAAACCCAAAACAAAACAGGTAGTTATCATGAATTGTGCTTTCTAGCTCCATGTTAGGAAGAAACAACACACAAGCAGCTTGACTTCTCACTTTGCCTCTCTTGTTCCTTCTCCTTGTTTCCCAGAAAACTTTGATTCAGCAGAACACTGAAGTTTGCCATTGACTTTAAACTGTGTTCTTAATCCTCACTCAAGTGGCCTCCTCCTCAGATGATTAGTTGAATAAAGGCTTTTCACTGTAGTATTTCTGGGAAGAAACCACAATTCCCATACATTGGCAAAGTACATGGCTCCAAGATTTAAGCCTGTATGGACACTTTAAGGTGCTACTCAGTGAACTGAAAGCAGACAAACAGACAGCAGCTGCCAGCTTTCATAATTTGGCACACACGTGGAACTAAGTGGAAATCCAATGATGTCTTAATTCATTGAAGAGATTTGTTGGGGAGCCATAAAGACTAACATGAGGCGTGGGAGTATAGATTTGTATATAGGGAGCAAAGTCTCCCCAAAGACTACCATGTTCCCAGCACCATGGATACTATAGTCCCAGCTCATTCCTATGTGTAGGGATCATTCAGGTAATTAAAGCTGAAACAGTCACAGCTAGTTATCAGTAGTATTTGCCTATAGTTCACGCAGTACCCATGTTGATGTCCCACTCTGTATGCAGTTCCTCCTAAGTTAATGGATTTGCTTGTGCCTGCTGATGTGAAGAAAAGCTGAGGTTCATTTTTAAGGACATTATTACATATATTTGAGGTAGCATACTCCACCTGTTTTCTATCCTAGGTATTCGTACACAGATAGTACCAGATGTTCTTTATTGGACAGAAAGAAGCCAAGCCCCAAGTTGACAGCTGTAGCTGATGATGAGGTCATCAATAGAGTGAAGAGATGGAAAGAGTACACTGGAAAAAATCATGTCACTTTTTCTCTTGTTTGAACTCACTGAGCTTCAGGGTTCAGGGGAATTGTTGCTTTGACTTTATTCTTCTGTAGGCGGGTGGCTGCCTGCCAGCAGCAGCTGCATATGGGATCATTTGCATTGCATGTGGAGTCTCTTGTTTAAAGAGAAGCTCTTCCTTCCCTTAGATCATCTGCTTTTTTAGTCAGGTCCACTGTTTCACACAGATTTTATTCTTCCTTTAATCTTTTCTCCCTGCTTACTCTGTCCTCTTTAACAAGTATCCCAAAGCCAGGTCTAGCAGACTGATCTGGGATAGCTGAAAAAGGCAGTCTATGGACAAAGGGAGTCACATACTTACATGAGAGGATTTGTGCAGTGTACATATGCTCTCTTACATCACTGCACTGTAAGTGGAAGTCTAAAAAGCTGTCATTTGTTGCATGCAGGGCACAAAATAGATATTAAGCCTGTCTTGGGAAAAGTGTTCTGTGTTTGCACCTCATGCAGACAGTGGGGTACCCCTTCCAGAGCCCCACATCAAACAACTGAGTGACTTTCATCTCCAGGAGCAATGCAGCTCCTTTCTTCTGCACCTGACAAATCAGGGACAATCAACTACTTTAATGGGTTTTCTAGGGGGAATAAAGAGTGAGGGAGAGAAAAAAGAAGTTCCCCTAAATGACCTTGTAAAAGCTGTGACTAACACATTAGTAATTTAGCTTCATACTCCGCACACAGGAGAGTGCCTAAAAGTAAAATAAGATGAAGTGATTATGATATAGCTCAGGCACTCAAGTTGAAACTTGCTGGATGGTTGCCTTTTCCAGAGGTAAGGCACACACTAGAAACTCTCTTTTCCATAGTTAGTATGTAAGTTGTCTTTCTAACCCTTTTCGTTTCCTCCACCACCTCTCACTTCCATCCTGGAACTTTCAGTATGCAGGAGTAGGTGCTTTTCTGTTGTCTGGCATGGGCCTAGAACATGCTGTTTATGGCCACTTAATGACAGCAAGCAACACAGCTCTCTGCCCCCAGATAATGCCTGACTCTGAATACCAGTCTGCAAAGCAATTTTGCCTTTGAAAGGGAGGAAACTGTATAAACTACAAAAAACCTCACAAGTGGACAGATCTAATTGAAGTGCGATGGCATTTTTGGAGAGCAGACCTGGTTTTAATATCTTTTTTATTGTAATCCATTGAGCTGATGAGCAAAAAAGGGGAAAACCAGAATTTTTAAAATCCTTGTTAACCTTGTCTCTATTTGGAAACTCCTCTGCACCCCTCAAAAGGAGAGCAATCATGAGAACATGATAGACAATTTGTGAGTTGACTTTGCTAGACATACAGACACCAGTGACAGACTAGAAAGGGGAAAGAATTAGGGCAGAGGAGAGGACAGCAAAAGGAAGCATGGCCTGATGTCTAATCTCTAGGAAGCTATCCAGATTTCCTTTATAGACAGCCAATTCAGATTTGCCAGCTGAGACTCTCTGCCTCTCTACGTCTGTAATTTGGTCCAGAGGAGTTACAGGGAACTGCTGTGGAATACCAGGAAAAACAAAGTGCAGTTTGCACTGGATGATGGCAACCCAAATGTGTATCAAAGACCTACTTTTTTAATCTTGATGTTTTCTAAAAGTAATTTCTATGTATCTCAGGAAGAAAGAAGGGAGGGTCTGATTACTGCTTGTTTTGTTGATTGTTTCTTTTTCATTTTTAAAATTATTTTATCTTTATTTTTACCATGGACTCTGTTAAACCCCTGATGCATTCTAACTGTAGATTACACTTGCCTCATTCTCTTTGAAGTCAGTTCACTTTTGTTCTTTACCTAACTTGATGCCATTTTCCACAAGCTCATTTGTATGCAATCCTGGTCAGAACCTGCCACCCAGAAATCTGTATGGGAGCTTCATAGCAGAGAGAATGAATGTACTGTAGGGATAGAGATAGATTTTGTGAGTTTGTGTGGTTGGAAAGTCAGGGAAGGGAGGAAGGGAGGAAGGGAGGAAGGGAGGAAGGGAGGAAGGGAGGAAGGGAGGAAGGGAGGAAGGGAGGAAGGGAGGGAGGAAGGAAGGAAGGAAGGAGGGAAGGAAGGAAGGAAGGAAGGAAGGAAGAAGGAAGGAAGAAGGAAGGAAGGAAGGAAGGAAGGAAGGAAGGAAGGGAAGGAAGGAAGGAAGGAAGGAAGGAAGGAAGGAAGGAAGGAAGGAAGGAAGGAAGGAAGGAAGGAAGGAAGGAAGGAAGGAAGGAAGGAAGGAAGGAAGGAAGGAAGGAAGGAAGGAAGAAGGAAGGAGAAGGAAGGAAGGAAGAAGGAAGGAAGGAAGGAAGGAAGGAAGGAAGGAAGGAAGGAAGGAAGGAAGGAAGGAAGGAAGGAAGGAAGAAGGAAGGAAGGAAGGAAGGAAGGAGGAAGGAAGGAGGAAGGGAAGGAAGGAGGAAGGAAGAAGGAAGGAAGGAAGGAAGGAAGGAAGGAAGGAAGGAAGGAAGGAAGGAAGGAAGGAAGGGAGGAAGGAAGGAAGGAAGGAAGGAAGGAAGGAAAATCATGCTTGTCTTAAGTGTTCTGTACTTCCCAAAATACTCTGTACTTTTCACAATATAGTTTCCACCAAGAGGAAGCCAAAAGGCCCCATAGAACCCTAAAACACTTAGGGTATTGGAAAAAGAGGAAGAACAAAAAAGTAAGGTATGACTTGAGAGTAGAAACAGAAAGTGACCTAGAAGCCTTTCTGCATTATGGAGTCAGCAAGACTTGTGTTCCCTCTGCTTCATTGCTACATTTTTGTGTTATCTGCAGTCCATAATTTTGATTCAAAAGTAATTTGGTGGAGCAGAAGAATGCTTTTCATTAATATTAGCTATTGCTCCTATGTCAAGGGCACCAATGAAATTTTGCCTAAAAGTTGCAAAAATATTAAAAAGGAATTGTCTCTGGGATACTCATGGGGATTTTTAAATTTGGGGTTTTTATCACTGGGAAGAATCCAAATTAGACTTCAGCAGAGGAGTAGACTTCTATAAAGAAATGCTAACAACAGACAGAATTAGACTGACTGGAAAATATTTTGGAAGGGATATTAAAGTTCATACTTTAGAGCTCAAGCCAGTATTTATTATGGGCCAAAAGGAGACCTAATACAGTGGCAGGGAAGGAATATAGTAGCTTAGTCCACATCTGTGTGCTGTTATTTTCCACCACTGTCTTTGAACAGTCTCACCAATGTGAGAGAGAGGAGTCTGGAATAGATGGACCTGAAGTCTGATCTTTTCAGACAATGCCTGTGTTTTATTAGGTTTATTTTGTTTAGCAGCACCACTGTTTCTGGCATTATACCCTTCCCAAATACAGAGAGCCCTGATTAAGCTGAATCATCATGAGATTGAAATGATGCTGATGGGAAAGTGCAGCACTCTGCAGAGCTCATCATTTCTCACATAACACTGCCATGAAAGCTTCTGCCCTCATCTGGCCCAGTGCTCAGGATTCACATGGCCTCCTCACAACTTCTCTGAGAAACATCACAAGACTGTTCCTGAGAACACACCACAGCTTCTTGTTGGATTTAGCAGCAACAGCAATTTGAGGCACTTTCAGATTGGGTTGCTCCATTTCCCCATAAGTAGGTAGGAAATTTGCCCAAGGGTTTAAATGATGGTAAGGTCTCTGCTCTGCAGTATGGCCTCTCAGCTCTTGTCATCTCCCACCAGTTCAATATCAACACTCAGAGACTTGCATGGAAACAGTCCAATTTACCAGCAGGCTCTCCTCAGCCCACACCACACATCACTCCTGCACTGCATATGCAGCCACAACTCCTGTCGACCCTCACTGAGCCTCCCATACCTGACACTGAGCAGTCAAAATCAGACGCTCGCAGTCTGGGCAACATAGATGAGAAGGAGAGTCCAAACTGTGGAGCAAATTCATTGCCCTCAAGACCTGAATAGCCATTTCACCTCCAAAATTGGAGCCTGGCTGTGGCAGCAATCACCTCCAAGAAGACTAACTCCTGGCAGACATCTCTCCCCAGAAAATCTGCCAGTGGGGAGCACTCCTCATGTCTGAGCCGTGGAGGATGGGGTGGCCAGAGAAAGAGCAGGTCTGGGTGCCTGATGTCCTGGCCCTCAGCACTATGGCCAGGCAGCTTGGCGTGACCACCGGTGGGACAGGGTCATGCAGCCTTTTTGGGCAGGCAGGAGTCAAGAGCAGAGTCTCTCCCTGCTTGTGGGGTCTTTCTGAGAGCTAAGGTGTCGGGGTCCAGGTGGAAGAGTGGTGGCTGACAGGCACTGCCTGGGTGTCTCTCTGGGTGGTAGGGGTAGTCATGCCTTTCTTCACAAACTCAAGGTAGGGGTTGCAGTGCTCCTCCTTTTGGTTTGCCTCAGCCTTTACGCCTTACGCCTTCAGGACAGTTCTGGCTCAGTTCTCTATGCTTTAAAGAAAAGCAATAGGGATAGAGAGACTTCTACCAAGTCATGCTGTGAAAAAGGCAGATAAAGACAGTGCCTGAAAGAGCTATGTATATCTTTTCCTCAAACGGGCCAGAGGCCAGAAGAGTCTCTGTCCTTCCTTCCCTTTTCTCATTGAATGATTTCACTAAAATGCAAAAATCATAAAAAGCACCACAGGTGTATTACTTTGCTGGAAATAGGGTTTTTGCCGCTGTTACTTAGGACAGCATATAAACTTCAGCCTCTTTGAAATGAAGAATAGGAACCAGTGTTTCACTGGTTTAAAACTTAAACTGGATAGCAGCAAATACAAGTCATGTTTTTTCACATTAAAAACCATTATCATTCACATTTTATCTTAAAGATAAAATGGCTTTCTTTACAGGCCAGATTTTGCTCACTCAAATAGAAAATTCATTTTTTATTCCTTTAAACTGGGGATGAACAGTCCTTACGTTGTTGCAGGTGTTATTCAAGACCTTGATAATGTTTCAAGACTTCTCATTCAGCAATTGATTGAGAAGTATTTCTTCTCATGAACGTATTTATTTTGCCTGGCTCAAAATTTTTTTATACTTATTTTTCCTTATTCAAGCATCACTGAAAGCATTAAAAACTCAAGTGAGAACAGTTTTTTTCTGCAGTTGGTTTAATTAATTTCAGCTCCAGGGATCAAAAGACACACAATTAAATTTCTTGTTGAATTCTTCAATTTAGCATGTTTTTAAAAACTGAAAATAGCTAACATTAATGACCTCTCAATGTTGCTACCACTGATGGAGCTTTTCAGACTTGACTGGGACATAAGATTGTTTTAAACAATATCTGTTGCCCAGTTCAGGAGGCACTATGGGCAAAGTTGCATGCTCAAAATCTGTCATTATATCATCTCTATATTTAGTAGGATCTCTAGATGCTACACTTGTCCAGAATACATGGGGACCCTCTATCCACCTGAGGGATTTTTTTAAGAGAGACATTCGTGGCAATATTGATGACATTCTTTCCCAAAGATGCTACAAAGTAGGAATATTTCAGAATCAGCTTCTGCAGTGAGTACACAACACTCTGTAAGATTAGTGTTTGTGTTTAGGTCAGGGTTTCCCTGTGTTCTAGTTTTGGCTCAGACAGAATTAATTTTCTTCATAGTAGTTAGTATGGGGCTCTGTTTTGTGTTTGTGCTGATAACAGTGTTGATAATACAGGAATGTTTTCATTATTGCTGAGCAGTGCTTACATAGTGCCAAGCCCTTTTTTGCTTCTCACACCACCCCATAAGTGAGGAGCCCAGGGATGCACAAAAGGCTGGGAGGGGACACAGCTGGGACTGCTGACCCCAGCTGACCAAAGGGACATCCCAGGTTATATGATGGCATGCTCAGCATAAGAAGCAAAAGGAAGGTGAAGAAAACAGGGGGGCACATCTGGAGTTGTGGCGTTTGTCTTCCCAAGCAACCACTATAGAAGATGGAGCTTCGCTTCCAAAGGGATGGCTGAATATTGCCTGCAGATGGGAAGAAGTGACTGAACATCTTGTCTTGCTCTGCTTCTGTGCATGGCTTTTCCTTTACCTATTAAACTGTCTTTTTCTCAGCCTACAGGTTTTCTCACTTTTACCCTTCAGATTCTCTTCCTCATCCCACCAGGAAGAGGTGTGAGTGAGAGGCTGTGTGGGTCTTAGTTGCCTGATGAGGTTAAAGCATGACACCACCCAAACATGCAAACAAAATGCTGTGCGCTGAGGACAGCAGCATAAGAGGAGAGGAAGTGTTTGCTTGTGGTGCACTTCAGGTCATCTCTGACTACTACTCTGGAAGGATCCAAAAAGGTTGCTGATAATGCTAACACATACAGTTGACACAAAAGGCACATGGAAGTATTCCGAAAAATCAGACACCTTTTCTTCAATTAAAGCCACAAAGAATGTTTGTAAATCTGTAAATCATGATGAAATGGCCTTTGCTTACCACAGTACTTATTAGCAGTGTACTGCATGGCTTACATAAACAAGGTCATGCACTGCCCAGTAATTTTGGAAATGAGCTGGAGTTAAGTTTCATATTGGCAGCATAAAAGCCAAAGTGTTATTTCAAGAGTTATTTCAAGATACTGCTCTGTACGTGGTGTGCCACAGCTTCTTCTATTTCTAGCCATTATATGTATCTGCAACCAAAGAGAATCGCAGAGAATGTCTTTGGTTGGAAGAGACCATCAAGATCATGCAGTCCAACCTTTGACCAGCACTGTAAGCTCACCACTAAACCATGTCCCTTACGACCAGGTCAACATGCCATTTAAATATCCACAGTGATGGTGACAATGAAACAAAGTGACTAATGTATAGCCATATTCATTCAGTGTCTCCCTCATTTCAACTGTATCTATAAGAAAATGTTTTCAATAAATTACATGTACTTACACAGAATTTTGAATTGCAGCCTGTTTGCAAGTTTCACAGATTCAACAGTTCTTCTTAAGACTGGACTTTCAGGCTGTGCCCAAATATCCATTCCAGTCTGACCAAAGCAGCTCTTAACATCACACAGATTTTTACACATCTCAATTCAGAAGGATGGTCACTGGGGAGTCCACCCACTTGCCTCATGAACCAGGCTAGGAAGGGTGGTCCTGCAGCAGCATGTGCCCAGCCAACATGAGTTCACATGGAAGACCAAAGGGATATTCCTGAGCATGTCTGCCATTTCTCAACCTTGTTCATCAGCAGAGATGTAGCATTGCTCAGCTGATTTGCTCATTGGCTCCTGCTGCTTGCAAACCTATGCCGAACAGTGCAGCTTGGAATATACCACATATATGTGTCACTACTGTAATACCAGTTTTGTTCATGGTTGTTGCTCTACCTTGCACTTCCTCCCACCCTGGCAGCATTCTGTCACTAATATTTGCAGATAACTCCAGTCTCAGTAGTGTGACACAGGCCAGGGAAGGGATAGCTTGAAATATAACCTTACCAAAAGATTTCACAACTTCAATTCCAGGGGAGGTGCCCCATTACACTGGTAGAAGTGAAGGGGCAGTCATTAGCAGAGAGGAAATCTCTATGTTAGTATCACCCCTCTCTACACCAAACCACAGCCTCAGTAGCTTCCCATGCTATCCACAACTCCTTGGTCATACAGTGGGCATAGTTTTGTTAATAAATCTTTCTTCAGCTGCTTGGTCACTAGCAAAATACAGTCAATCTCCAGTTTATTATTGCAAGTGACTGCATGTGGAAGTGACTTTGTGCTTCACATCCAAGCTTTCAAACAATTACACTCCTACACTGGAACACATGCAGGTATTCTGTAATGTGGAGGGCAGGGCTCCTCAGCCAGTCTATAATGATAGGAGAACTTCACTGCTTGCAGATGGCTGGGCAGAAAACCAAATGCAAAAGGTCAAAGCTGGAAGAAATTCTGCCTTGGAATCAATGCAGCTGGTACACATTTGGCAGTTCTTTACAAAGATCTTTATAAAGATCTGCCAAATATGTACCTGACCTATATTTGCTGTTTGAAAGACCACTGTGACTATGAAGCATCTGATGATGAAGTAGTGAAAGACTGTGAAGTATATTTCTTTAGTTCCCTTCAGCTTTTATTCCTATACAGCAAGACTAATGTTAGGAGTAGTTCACAGCAATAGTTGATGGATTATCTGACAAATTGTTCAAGAAATTTGGAAGGGGTCTATTAGTCTAAAGCCAGTGTACACCAGAAGTAGACAAACATTCTTATATGCCACTTCCCTTCTAGAAGCAAATGAGTTTATTATGGAGGTGAGCCGAGAAGTATCCTGAACAGTGCCAGCTATTTTCCAGAGTAAGAAACTGCTGAGAAGAAAGCTTCTTTCTGCTGTTGAATATCTGACACCAGAAGGGAACATGACTAAATTTAACTGTAATATAAGAAAAAAAAACAGCAGCTGTGGAAGAGAGACATTTGGGCCAAAGAACTCCATGGGTACATGGTATTGTGTAGAACAAGAGTACCTGCTTCTTTAGGCAATGTATGGGGTAAAAGCATAAAAGCAGAAGAAAATAGAGCACATCTCCTGGTTGTCACTTCATTAGCTGCTACTCAGAGAGAGCAGAGAAGAAAAATGTGTTGATGGGAAATTAGAGTTGCTCCAGATTTCACGTAGCACAGAAAGGATTTTTATTATCTGTTTGCTAGAGTCCAACATATGTGAGCAGTATTTATCTGAAACTGTGCAGGAGTCATATAGTAAATCACTCACAGCACTAACTGGCTTCCCTCTTGGTCATATCTCTGCAAAAATGCAAGTTCTCACTAGAAGTCCTTTTTGCCTACTCCCAGAGAGAACCTAACTTGTTTCAACACCACTGGGGTTCCCAAGTATCCCTTACAACCAGTTTTGATGAATTCAGCCTGCTCTCCCCTGAAGTTTGTATTCCTTACTGCAGCCCACTATGCCCTGGCTCTTGATGCACGTGAATCTGAGCTACTGTCAGGCCAGATGCTTGGAAATGCCACTATTGCCCCCTCCCTCCAAAGGGCATGAGAAAGCATTGTTTCCTGTATTTTTGCCCCCAGTAATCACCATTTCCTCTGTGTTTCTCCTTCCAGCTTCCAGCATTACAGGCTCAACATACTAGCTCTGTGCATTCCCTAAATTACCCAGTGACCCAGCCTGATGGCCAATGTGATGTCTGCCACACATTGCCTGCTTAGGGTTTTCTTAGTAAAATGCTCTGCCTTTTTACTAAAAATACTTGGATTAGAAGTTACATTATAAAGTTAATACCTCATTCATTCTTGTAGAAAGGGAAATACACATTTTTTATGGTCCATCTGATGACAAAGAGCTTGTTGAGATGACACTCAGTGCCCCTTTGGGCCCTTTGTAAATAAAGAAGTGAAGTTACAGATGATGATGAGTGTTCTAGCTCTGGCTCTTCCCACCAGCTTAGTGATGGCTCTTTGTAGTGAATATTGCCCTCTTGATAACTAATAAAGAATAATTCATGGCAACAGAAAGATAATTACAAGTCAAAGTAATTATATTGTGTAGGTAAAATTTATTTAAACCAAACAAAAGCAGTGTCATCAAGGAGAGTGCAGTAACTACAATTCAGCCATCAGTAAGTTTTTGGCTGTATCCTTTAGGGATAACTAGTTCCAGGGAAAGATAGCAGCTCTGTGTGTAAGATAGTCACAGACCAGAGCAATGCATGTATTGATTATGACTGGATGCAGCCCACCTTGCAAAACCCCCATAGCTGCCATCAGCATCTGTTCACACCAAGCACCAGTGGCCCCTCTTGTCTACTTCACCATCCTCTGTGTTCAAGACTCTGGGACAAGGTTAGGTGCAGGGGCGACCATAGTGGTGGACTATGAGGATTATAATTATAATCCTAATGAGGAATAGATTTTTAAGCACCAAGGCATAGCCTTACAAGACTTCTGGAAAACATTGAGGCATGCACACGAAGATGTTGTTTGCTTGGACAATAGGAAAATATGTACTTAGGCACCTGTAGTGTCTAGTCAAGGCCAAGGCACTTCATCTTCCTTTCACTGTCTCTGCTTCTCCTTCCTGGGAGTCCCTCCTCTCCACGGTCCCTTCAGTGCTGGCTCTAGAGGGCACGAGAAGAGCAGAATAAAAAGGACATGAAAGAGTCAACAGATGGCCCTGGAGAGCAGTGGAGTTGGAGGGAAAATTCCTCCGACTCACAGTAAGGCAGACTGAGGAAGATAAGGGGGTGAACACAACACAAAAAATGCAGCTGCAGCAAGGGTAAGAGCAAAGATGCACTCACCACTCTCTCCTGTCTCCTACCAGATGGGAAGGCTGGGCAGCTATTTGTCCTGTTTTCCCCTGCCTCTAACACTTAACCTTTAATTTTTTTCACATTGAGCCAGCTGATATCTTTCTCCTGCTTCAGTCTTCCTAAACTGCCTGACAAGGGCATTAGGGCTGCTGGTGTTGGAACTGGGGTGTCTTCAGATCCTCCTGGTGTTAAAACAGTGCTTTGGAAAAGTACAACACAACAGAAGAAACAAGGCAAGGCTGTTTCATATGGAAAAATACTAGGCCTCAGAAATGGAAATATTTTGTAGGTATGTCTTGCTTTTTCAAAACTCCTGTTGAAAACTTTCCAAGTCAAATACAGTTTTTTGGTTAGAAGTTTGTGGAATAACTTTAAGAGGAGAGTCTGACTCTGTAAAGCCCTGTTTGTGGTTAGCACATCGAGAACATGCCTATATATTGCAAACATGTCCGTAGCCCTTTATCCTTCTCTCATTTCTTCCTGAAAAGTTTCCTTATGAATCTCATTGACATTTTTCAAGAAAGGGAATAGCAGTTCTCTTACCAGTGTTGATTCAGCATCAAGGACACTGGAATTACAAACTCTCATCTGTGCATGTGAGTTGCCCAGCAAGTAGGCATGTCATTATTCATTGCTGAGAGGAAAAGAAAGAGACCATGTACAGAGAGCACTGGTCTGATCAGAAGAAAGTGCAGGTATTGGAAGTGCACTAGCTTATTGTAAAGATAACTGGGAGAAAAACATCCCTGTTCTGCAATGTCTTGCCCATTTTCATTTGTTTCTTTTACCAGAAGCGTATAGTTGTCACACTGACTCCAGACTAGACTGTGGATTGCCTCCTTTCATTTGCCTGAAGATGTGCAGCCCCACCGGCTTGCTTAGCTGAAGCTAAGCAATCTATGGTGGCCTCTGCATCTAGCCTTGTCCCAGAGTCATGCAGACAGGGGATGCTGAAGAAGACAATGGTGGCCAGCATAGTTTGGTGTGAACAGATGCTGATAGAAGCTATGGGGGTTTTGCAAGATGGACTGCATCCAACCACCTTAAGCAACACGTGCAAGAGTCATTGGCATTTGTCTGCAGACACCATCAGTTCCTGTAGTTTCAAACACAAATGTTGTAAGGCCAATTTTGGAGATACTCCATGCTACAGGGAGGTGATTCTTCCCCTGTACTCAGCGCTGGTTAGGCCACACCTCGAGTACTGTGTCCAGTTCTGGGCCCCTCAGTTTAAGAAGGATGTAGAGGTCCTGGAACAGGTCCAAAGGAGGGCAACCAGGCTGGTGAAGGGACTCAAGCACAGGCCCTATGAAGAGAGGCTGAGAGAGCTGGGACTGTTCAGCCTGAAGAAGAGGAGGCTCAGGGGAGACCTCATTGCTGTCTACAACTACCTGAAAGGAGGCTGTAGCGAGGTGGGAACTGGACTCTTTTCACAGACGACCTTCAACAAGACAAGAGGACACAGCCTTAAGTTGTGCCAGGGGAGGTTTAGGTTAGATATTAGAAAGAATATTTAGAAAGAATTTCTTCACGGAGCGGGTGATCAGGCTATGGAATGGACTGCCCGGTGAGGTGGTAGATTCTCCGTCCCTGGAGACATTTAAAAAAAGACTGGATGTGGCACTCAGTGCCATGGTCTAGCAACTGCTCCGGTGGGTCAAGGGTTGGACTAGATGATCTCTGAGGTCCCTTCCAAGCCGGCTAATTCTATGATTCTATGATTCTATGATTTTCATAGTTTCTATAGGAAACACCTCATGTTTCCTATATAGACCTGGCCTATAGCCAGCTCTCTTTGCTATTGTTCCTCAGAGAGGCAGATCTGCTGAAATATATCTCAGCTGAACTGTATTTTTGAGGTGGCAGGTGCTGAAAACATCAAATAGTATGTGTGCTGCAGGGTCATCACCCATAGACTCTGAGAGTTTTAAGACCTAACTTCCCTTGCCACAGGTTAACCCTTGCCCATCAAGTCCAGCTTTTTCTAAAAAGCAACTATTTTCTTTGTGCAACAGCTGAACAGTCTGGCAGAGCTTTCTGCCAAAGGGATTGTGAAAAACAAAACTGATGGAGACAGAAGAGGATTCCACTTGAGAGACAAGGCTAAATATCAACCGTGTGTGAGTATGCACCATTTCAGGCACTATGTGTTACTAGGTTGTCCCTGTAAATGTACACATTTCATAACTGGAAATTCATTTACAAGGATAGGATCTGAAATCTAGGCCTGCAAATCCTTTTGGACAGAGAGGTGTTAAGCAATGCTGCACTCAACTATGAAACTTAGCCTGAAGAGAGATGTTTTTTGAGTGGCCTGTTGCAAGTCCTATGCTCATATCTTTGCTGGCAGATACCTCCTCAGAAGCCAGTTGTGGACCAGACTTCCCACAGCACTACTCTCCAGCTATAATAGTTCATGAAACATGCTGTGTAGGACTGTAACAGTGTGGAAAGCATATGTTCAGTAAGAACACCTGTCTGCAAGAAATACTCTCTGTTTCCTCAAACTGATGTCTCCATGACTCTCACACACATGCTTTTTACTGGCAACAGCCTTAATTCTCTCTTCTTTTGATGACTAAACATGTTACAATATACAGAAACAAATAAAAATACACAAAATTCTCAAAACCATTAAAAATACACTAAATAGCTTCAAGCAGCAGGAGACCAATTTGAAGTTTTGCAAGGTAACAAGGAAGCTCTTTAAAGCCCCAGTCGCAATCACAGAGTGATCCCTCCCATTGCCAAAAAGCTACAGGTATATAGCACACCAACAACTGGATAAAGGTGAGCAGATAGTGGGGAAAAAAAAGAAAAGGTGTGAGTGCCAAGCTGGGTGTCCATGACATGTTTACCCAAATACATTTTCATGCATATCATACAACATATTGCAACCTGAAATGCTTGTTCACAAATGTACACAGCATGGGGAACAAACAGGAGGAGTTAGAGATCTATGTGGGGTCAAGGGGATGTGACCTAGTGGGGATTTCAGAGACATGGTGGGACAGCTCACGTGACTGGAATCTGGTCATGGATGGTTCTGTCCATTAAAGGAAAGACAGGGCAGCAAGGTGAGGTGGAGGAGTTGCTCTTTACATAAGACAGAAACTTGAATGTATTGAGTTCTGTCCAGGGGCAGATGAGGAGCAAGGTGAGAGTTTGTGGGTGAGAATCAAGGGGCAAGATAATGTGGGGGATACTGAGGGTGTCTATTAGAGGCCACCTGATCAGAATGAAGAAGTCAATGAGGCCTTCTACAGGCAGCTGGTAGCAGCCTCATGATCACAGGGCCCTGGTTCTCATGGGAGATTTTAACTACTCAGATACTTCCTGGAAGGCTCACTCAGCAGCCATTCAGAGTTCAAGAGGTTCCTCCTGTGCATTGATGGTAACTTCTGGATGCAATTGGTGGAGGACCCAACTGGGGAGTGTTGCTGGATCTTGTCTCAGCCAACAAAGAGGGCCTGGCTGAGGCAATGAAGGTTGAGAGCAACATTGGGTGTAGTGACCATGAGATGATGGAGTTCAGGATCTCTGTGGTAGAAACAGGATTCCAAGTAGAATTACAGCCCTGAACTCCAGAAAGGCCAACTTTGCCCTCTTTAAACAATTTCTGGGGGAAATCCTATGGGACAGGGTACTGGAAGTTAAAGGGGCCCGAGATGGTTGGTTAACATTCAAGGACCACTTCTTCCAAGCTCAAGATTGTGGAATCCCAAAGGGTATGAAATCAAGAAAGAGAACTAGATATGGATGGTTAAACAGGGAATTGCTAGGTGAACTCAAATGGAAGAAGAGAACCTATAGATCGTGGAAGGGAAGACTGGCCACTTGGGAGGAATATAAGACTGTTGTCTGAGAATGCAGAGAGGCAACTAGGAAACCTAAAGCCTCCTTGAAACTAAACCTTGCAAGAGAGGTTAAGGACAAGAGAAAGGGCTTCTTCAAATACACAGCAGATAAAACTAACACTAGAGGCAATGTAGGCCCTCATGAGGTGGGTGGGTACCCTGGTGACAGAGGATACAAAGAATGCAGAACTGCTGAACACCTTTGGTGTATACAGCTGGAGGATGTCCTCAGGAGCCCCAGGTCCCTAAGGCTGCTGAGGAAGCCAGGGTAAAGCCAGGTTTGCCATGGTTGATGAGGGTTGGGTTAAGGATCAGTTAATGAGTCTGGACATCCATAAATCCATGGGTCCTGATGGAATGCACCCACAGGTGCTGAGGAAACTGGTGGATGTCATTGCTTGGCCACTCTCCATCATCTTTGGTAAGTCACTGGGAACAGGAGAGGTACCTGAGTACTGGAGGAAAGCAAAGGTCACTCCAGTCTTGTAGAAAGGCAAGGACCTACACTGATACCTGGGGACTGAGCTGATGGAGAGCAGCACAGGGGAAAGGGACCTGGGGGTTCTGGTGGATGGAAGGATGACCATGAGCCAGCAATGTGCCTTTGTGGCCAAGAAGGCCAATGGCATCCTGGGGTGCGTTAGAAGGGAGGTGGTTTGTAGGTCAAGAGAGGTTCTCCTCCCCCTCTACTTTGCCCTGGTGAGGCTGCATCTGGAATATTGTGTCCAGTTCTGGGCCCCTCACTTCAAGAAGGACAGGGAACTGCTTGAAATAGTCCAGAGCAGAGTGACCAAGATGCTTAAGGCAGTGGAACATCTCCCTTATGAGGAAAGACTGAGGGAGCTGGGGCTCTTCAGCTTGGAGAAGAGGAGAATAAGGGGTGACCTCATCAAAGTTTATAAATACGTAAGCGGCAAGTGCCAGGAGGACAGGACAGAGTCAAGGTTTTTTCAGGGGTGACTAACAACAGGACAAGGCGTAATGGTTATAAACTGGAGCATAGGTGGTTCCATATCAATATTAGGAAGAATTTTTTCACTCTGAGGGTGACAGAGCACTGGAACAGACTGCCCAGGGAGGTTGTGGAGTCTCCTTCCCTGGAGACATTCAAAGCCTATCTAGACACATTCCTATGTGAACTGCTGTGGGTGAGTGACCCTGTTCTGGCACAGGGAGTTGGACTGGATGACCTTCAAGGTCCCTTCCAACCCCTACATTTCTATAATTCTGTGACACACAGTCAGCAAATGAATTTGCAAAAGATATATTTTGAGACATTAAGTTAGAAGAGTGCCTATCCCTGCATTGTGTTATGAAGAGCTGTGAGTGGGAACAAGGGGACATGCAGTTCAAAGAGTCTATGTGACAGAGATTTGAGAAATTTCTCTGTATGTGCAAAGATAATAATTCATTAAAAAGCACTGCAGTCAAAAGTATTTTTGTCTTTCAAATGGCTGGCATTGCTCCTCAGCTTAAAGGAAAGGTTTTTTTTCCCTCTGTTAAGTAAATGCATTTAAAAACAAGGATTGTCCACAGAGGTAAGTTCAGATTTAGGTTACAAAGGTCCACATTAGTATAAAATCTCATCTACAGTGAAGCACAAATCACAAAAAGCTATGATCATAGGAGGGAGGATCTTCAGGTACACACCCACATTGGGTAAATATAGTTTTACCCTTCATGTGGAAAGCCCCTGCCCACTTTTCTCCTACCCCCTCCCCACCATTCAAACACTGCACACAACATAAAGCCTCTTCCAAGAAACCCAAGGTATTGCTGCACAGAATGAGTGCTCCTCTTCTGTTCAGAAGACTTACCAGATTATCAAAAAAAGTGGGCTGTGTCAGGCATAAGAAAGCCTGCTCTCAGAGGGTATTTTTAGATACAGTACAACACTTTTGATCAGTCACACCCTTACCCTAAAAGCTCTTCCTTTTGTGCCATATGTTAGGAAATGTCTCAAGTTGCATCTTTCCTTCACAATGTCAAGTGCTGACAAGTAAACAGCCACACAAAGTGCCGTATGGTATCAAAGGAGCCCCCCCAAAGCTGTGCTCCAAATGGCTACCGAGGAAGCATCCTGGTGCTAATTAAAAGGAGTATTTAGGAAAAGGGAAAGTAAACAGTATCTAACATCTCTTCCCATCATCTGCCAAAACAATAATGACTTGCTTCATTAGTTTAGCATATTAGGCCTCTGCTGTCGAGCCATTGCTATCATGTGGTTTTGTTATTGTCACAATAAGCAAGTAATTTATTTTGCAAAGCAGACTTTATGTTATTTTAATTTATTTATTTTTTTTTTTTTTTTTTTTTTTTTGGCAGGGGGGCATGTCACACATAACTCAAAACCTGGTTTTGGTCATTTTTTTTCCTTATTGTGTGAAAAGGCAGAGCTCTGTTGAAGGTAGGTCTCAGCATCTTCTAACACTTTCTTGATCTTATAAGGTGCAATATTTATAGTAACAGCCCCTCCTATTTCCAAGTGTAGACACATTTTTCTTATTTACAGCTCAGCATTACTTCCTTCAAATTATTTACATTCTTCTGAATTAAAAAAAAATAAAGGACAGACTCTCTGCTAGAATAAATCAATCTAACTTCACACTCTTCAGTTTATTGACATCACTTCCACCAGCAGGAATCCAGCCCTCAAATGTTAAAATATGTCATTCTTCCCTTTCCCCATTAATTTCCAAAGGAGAACAAATAAACCATTCTTCAGTTGTAAGGGTATCGTCACAAAGGCACTTACAAGACTCACACTGCTTACAAAACTTTTCCTTTCATTCTGCAAGAAACTCACAGTCTAGCAATTATTTATTATTATTTTTAAAATGAGGAAGTCAAGTTATGCAAAAGTTAATAAAAAAATTGCAACCAAAACAAAAGAGCAACAGCAGCAGTGCTGGGGCAATAAGAAATAAGCGGATTTGGGCTTTCATTACAGCCTGGAGGAAAAGTTTTGTATTGAATTCATTCTTCAAAAAAAAAGCAAAAGAAAAGAAAGAAAAGGAGGAGGGAGAGCAAGAAGAAAGGAAAACTGAACAAATGAGAGTTTTTTTGTTGCTGGTAGTTTAACGACTTCCCTTTTCGGTGCTCTTTGACTGCTTTCCAGTCGCTCCCCTCCTGAGCCCATTTCTCTGGCCCCTGGGCTTGGCCAGGTGCCAGGGTGACAATCAGTGCCTGAGCAGCCTCTTCAGGCAGAGATCATTGCTTGGGTCCCTTTGTTTTATTAGGAGACATGTGGGGGGGCCACAAGGGGTGATTTCTAAACTGAAACAGGATGTCCCGCTGGTGTCCCAGGCTGTGAAAGACTTCATTTCATCAGCCGTGCCTGTGACGCAAGATGGCTTAAGTTAATCCCAGTAAGACGGGGCTGCAGATTACTTCTTTAGCTTTTTTCCTTTAAGGCTCAAAAAAACCACGGAGCGGTGCTGCCTTGACAGACAGCTCTAGGGAGCTGGTTACCCAGGATAATAAGCCAAATAGAATCATGTTAAAACATGAATCTGAACACACCACAGGCAGAGGTTTCCCAACTAATGGGGCTTCAGTCCCTCAGTCAGCTATCTAAAATGCTCCATGCAAATAAGTACTTGTGCAGGTATGCAGAATCACACACATTATAGATATTAATCAATTAGCTCCCAAACTCAGGTTTTTAGTATTTCTAACGCCTTCTGCAGCAAATTACATGTCAGCAGGTTAAAAATCACATAATATTTAGTTTATCAGAATTTAGTTCAGCATTTATTGTTTTTCAACAGTATCACCTGAAAAAAAAATTGGATGGTTGTTACACATGAACAGCATTTACCAAGTATATTTGTATTGCCCATGTTTTGGTTGTTTTGTTTTTTGTTTTTTTTTGTTAGACACAGCAAATAACAGAGCACTGCATTAGAAAACACTCTATACACAACATTGTCATGCTCTTGCACATCCTTACAGAAAGTCTTCTCATATAAATAAGTAATATTTTTTCTGTTTATCCTGTAGATACAAAAAAAGATATACAGGCTTCAGCTGTCTTCGGCCACCTTAGGTAAATTATGGCATCTCTTGTCGTGAACAAAGTCTCTTCCCTGCTTCTCTCAGCAATAATTTGTAAACATAGCTCACTTCTGTTTACTGAGTAGTAAAAGCTGACAAGCTATATAAGATTCAATCTTCACAATCTCCCAGCAGGTCTCCAGTCCCTCACCAGGAGAGAGGGAAGCGTGACAAGCAGAGATTCAAGCACTTACACAAAACTGGTCACAATGAGTCCATAGCAGAACTGGTTTTGAGCACCATCCTTCCCCAGTCCCAATCCAGCAGCCAGCATCCTGCCCTGGACTATTTTGGATACCAGTCCTGACAGCATGCCAAAGAAATTCCATTTTTTCTGTTAAAGAGATTCATGGATGGTAGTACGAGCACTGATTTTAGTGGCCAGGTGAAACCACACACACAGGGTACCTGAGTGAGAGTACACACAAAACCTTTGGTTTGAACTTCATTGCCCACAGGAGGATAAAGAGTAGACACAATAGTGGGGCATGCCAGCATTTGCCTGTAACAAACAACTGTACCCACATAATTGGTAGGTACAGGAGCTTTAAAAATTAATACAGAAATGAGCTGCAAATTGCTTGTGTGCCTTGGGACACTGGAGTTTCCAGCTGTATATGCATCAGTCATCAGATATGCCTACATCACATGTTTCTCATTCTCCTAGGGCTTCCCAGGTGCTTGTGCAACTTTGTGTCCCTCCTCACCATCACTCAAACCAGGCATCCAGTTTTCTGCAGGCCTTTACAGATAAAAAATAATTCAATTTAAATTAATGGGTAAAAAATCAGTTCCCATACATAGATCTATCAGCAAAAGATACAGACATTGAAGACATCCCGTCCTTCTCTGCTGAGTGCACTGACAATTAACAGTGGAAGCATAAAGCTTGGATTTACTGTTTTCCTTATGACCAACTTATTTCAAGGCTTAGACTCCAACAGCCAAGAAAACACAACTCTTCTTTGTAAGGAATTTCCTTTGCAGGAACATGATTATACACATGGTAACAAAATGTTATGATCCAAGGGTGTGCAGAAGATTGTTCTAAATATTAAAAAGGAAGCAAGAGTGACTGAGAGAAAATTTTGTGGAACTAATTTGGCTCCAAAGCAGAAAGCTTAACTGCATGTTCTAATATACTGCAATTTTTTTAAGTCCCTGTAATTCTGTAAGATCCGAATTTGTTGCCATGAATTGTATATATAACTGTGTGTATGTCTGGCGACAATTGCAAGTATATTTTGCACCAGCTGCTTCCTAGAGAGAGATACAGAGCACTTGACTGAAAGTTACTATTAGTCTCTGATACTGACTCTGCTGAAAGCTAGCCATGCCAGCCAAGTAATCTGTAAGAATTTTCCCAGCTTTTGGGTTTTCTACATCTCTTAAATTTGACATCGCACCAGGAAAGCTCCATTTGCAACTGGCACCTTCTGCTGCTGGTTACACCTTTGCCACACAGAACCAAAGAAAGAGCTCAGGGCTCCGGGCTTGGTTTTAGCACTGCAAATGATTTTAAGGCACTGCAGAGCTTGTAGGCAGTGGGACTGATTCCCCACCTCAGGTAACCTTGGGACAAGGTCCTGTTTGTGGCGTCCTGGCCAACTGGTCTCTTCACCCTCTTCTTTACAATGTCAGATAGATTCATCAATGACATATTACAGCAAACACTGCTAGTTTTTCGTGGCTTTGGAGGCAACGCTCACTCTCTGTGTGTGATGGAAGCGAGGGAAAGAAAGAAGAAATGTCAGGTGTTATCAGCTCCCTTCTGTCTTTCAGGGTCAGAAAGATGACATGGGCAAACTTTCAGCTTGCAATGACATGAATGCAGTGGTGGCATTGAAGAAATACACTCATGTCACAGGGAGGAGGGATGCTGTCTGGTGGTGCTGTTCACTGTGATTTTCCACAGGGGGGAATAACCATTTTTACACTCTCACCTACAACAACAGAGCACTCTGGTACACACATCCTGTTTTCCCACCAGAAAGCAGAGTCCAATGCCTCAACCAGTCACCTATGCCACAAGTTACAGTGTTGTCTGTTTCTTCCCCCAGGCTCCCTAGAAACAATGCTAATCATACACTGAGGGTGACAAGAACTACACATTTGGGGTTGTCTTTTTTTCCTTTTTTATTTTTTTTATTTATACTCAGAGCTCTTAGCATTTCCCAGTGATAAAGCAGAACTGCTGGTTACCTGTTCTGTCAGCAGCCACAGTATGTCTTCCTTCAGCAACTGCTGTGCTGTGCTGAAAAACTATGATGGAAACACAAATGCTGCTTTGAATATTTAGTACTGCTGAAGAGCAAATGCAGAGTATAACTCTGCTAGAAGTGGAGAAAAATTACCATCTACCTTTTATTTTCTAAACAAAAAGCAATGAAAAATACACTTACACTCAAATATTCAATAGCTCACAGTGATGGTCAGAGTCTCTTCTATGAGCATTTTCTTTCTTTTGTTAAGACTTCTGCTCTCTTTCTTAATTGGCAATATCCCAGTCATCTACAACTGAAATGTTGACAGTCCTGGTATTGGTGTTTTTTCTTCCTGGTGTTTTTGGAATTATTTTCCAGGACTCTCTTTTCCCACAGGAGCATTTTGAAATGTGCACACATTGTACTGGTGATTTCCACCCACCCAGGATCCACAAAGAGAAGCATGAAGTTAATCATCTCTCCTGAGCTTTGTCATTGCAAAGACCGTCTATGTTGAATTCTTCTCTGTTGACCCAGCTAACTACATTGGCTTAACAGAGCTGAGAGATTCATTAAAATAATTAGTATAGTTATAGAGACCAATGTTAACCACAGTAGTCTAAAAGGGATTTGTAAACATTGTTACCTGTGATGTGGCTCTGATTTTCTAGTAACATTATCTCAGACACTGCTGTTTGAGAAATGCCTTTTAAAAACACAACTCCTACATGTTTCACAACATATTGCCATTATATTAATTAATACATAGGTGGCATTTACCTAATTCCATACTTCCTGTAGCCACCCTGTACTTTGAAATCTGAATATAGGATTGATAGAACTGCCTGAACGGTCACAAAGCTTCCAACTGGCTCATTCTGAAGGATCTTGCTAATGTTTTGTTTCTCTTTCCTTCTATTGTGCAAGTCTGTAGATTTTGATTCTAATGAAAAAACAGGTGTGATAGATAAGAATTTTGTCTTCATAGGAGAAAAAAAAGGCAATGAACAAACAAGTACACAGAATGCTTCTAGTTAGAAAGAAGTATATTCCTGTAGAACTGCTGCAGCTTTTCTCCAGAGCCCACGTCTTTTCTTCCCCTCACCTCAGCATTATGTTAATGGTCTCATTAGAACTGCTGTAGCAGTAAGAATTCAGCATTTGGGTTGCATGTGGCCCACAACAGACACACAGCTACTGCTAAAATGCTGTGTGTGGGGCTGTGCCATGTGGGCTCACTGCCTCTGCCACATGCAGCTGCAGCAATCTGGTGTGAGACATAATGCAAGTGGCAGCATGTGAAAGGAAAAGATCCCAAATACTGCCCAAGGCTCAGCGTTAGCTGCTTTCAAGCATTCAGTGGCCTGATTCCAAGTTGGTACCTCATGACAATATTTTGTGATATGTACAAAGGCAGACAGAGTAAAGGGATGCTTGCAAGGATGATGACTTTCTGTTGGGTTAGTGAAAAAGAAGAGAGGAATAACAAGCCTCTGTAACTATTTTAAAGGAAAAAACCAAAACCAAACAAAAAGAACTGGGATCAACGTTTCCAGGGTTTGTTGGTTTATTTTCTTTAGTATGCTAGCTCTCACTCATTTCTTGGTTTCAGGAAACAGCAAAGATGGCACTGAACAGTTGCTCACAAAATCTGCATTCTGGTTCCTTTTCTGCTCCTGACATTTCACATGACCTGGAGTTTATAATTCTGAATTTACCATTTTCTGCAGTTGAGAGAGGGGTTGCCAGTCCACTCCCACAGATAATAACTAACTTCAAGATAGTATTCCTCCAGAGGTTTTAAGATGTTTCTCTGTAATGCAGTAATACTTAACCAAGCTGATAGCCCTCTACAAGGTGCACTGTGGGTGCAGAGTGGATGAGGGAGATCAGTAAAACTTGTTTACTGTTGACTTTAGTAACACTTTTCACAGTGATTCATATAACAACCATGCTGTCTAACAGCTCTTCAAGAGAAATCTCTCTCAGTGTGCCTGTCTCTACCAGGATTCAGCTGAAGAGAGGTATCCCATATGGATTAGAACCAGCCAGCTTCCTTTTCCAGTTGGGGAAATAGCTAGAAATAGACACTGGAGCAAAGGGACTTCCAGCTGTAGCTCGCTTCAGAAGTTAGACCATGCCACTAGGATCTCATGGAAGAGATGAAAGAATCTGGTGTCTTGAAATAGTTCACTTTCTTCCTTTATCTTCTTGGGCTTTATCAGTGACAATTTAAAGATTCTAATTCTTCACTGAACTATCGATAATGAAAGAATTTCAATCATGCCTGTGAGGGTAGCTCTAAATTCACCCTAAGAAAGAAAATTGCCCTTTTGCTACATGGATTTTTTTATTTACTGCAATCATATTGTTGGTATTGGCTTTGGCATAAAAATAAAAAATAAAAAAATTCACACTGCTATTGCCATATTTTTAAGGAATATATGCCTATTTGTCTCTGTCCTCTGCAGTGAAGGAAAAATTATGTAATGCATTCTCTTTCATTATATGATAAAGCAGAAACTTGGATTACAACAACAAATTTCGGCTCTCTAGGCCTATTGGGTTTGCTCAGGGTAGCCCCATGCAGTAAGACCTTTTTTCCATTTGCAACTTTTGACAGCAATGCAGTATATGACATGCAATGTTTAAGCCCTTAAAACTGGTATCAAGAGTCTGATGAACCTGCTTTTAAGATAAGCACATTAAATGAGATTTCAGCTATGTACCAGCCCAAGCATATCCATCAGCAGCTGAAGCACACATCTGTTTCAATTACTTAAGTAAAGCTTGTCAGTGAGTTAGAAGAGAGGGTTTAGAATGTATTTTACACTTGAGTTTGTTGTGATCATAGCACAAGTTTAGCCCAAAAGGATCTTGCAAGAAAATGGTCTGCACGAATCTGCGTGGGCTTCAGCACTAGTCCCAAGGGCAGGACAAGCAGGAGCAGCTTACCATTCCGTGAACAAAATGGAGACCTAAATTCTCAAGGTTGTCATAACCTTCTCCACCAAGGATTACCAAGGCTTTTCCATAGATTAGGGAGAGAGAACACAATGTCAAGGTTCAGACACCTCCTCCCACAGCAGGAAGCTGTGACTGAAAAAACACTGTCAAGAAAGCAAAAGAAAATTCTTCCACCCAATTACCATGTATAAAATTCTTTACAATTATTAGATTATGCTGTGAAGAAGAGTGTGTTATCAGGGTTCCCTTTTTCAAAAGCAGAACACTGCTGCTTAACTCTATCAAAATGTTTTGAGTTTAAATAAGGAATCTGGGCATTCAACTGCCCCCTCTGCCATGAGGGATGCAAGTTGTTTCAGATTTCCTACTAACACCAAGTGGAATTGATGCCAGACAGCAGGTTTGCTTGTACAGCTGACCTGAGTTTACAGCCCTTCTCACTTTCATGGATCCAAAGAGCTGACTGACTTGCACGCTTCATCCACTTGAAATACATCCAGGGCACAGTGTGGAGATGAACACTGTTGCCAAAGTCAGAAATCACTAGATATTTGTACGTTCTCTTCAGTAAAGCAAATAATGTTCCCAGACTGCTTTCAATGGACTGCTATCAGGTCTTTAAAAACATTTATTCAGTTCATTGAGCTTATTATGAAACAGCTCATGAGTGTTGCTAAGATGGATATTTATAGGTGGGCAGATAAAATTAATGCAATGCCTTTATAAACCATGGGATTTTTGTATTTGCTGTTATCATGAGTTACAGGAAGCACATTATGGAAAAATTATGTCGTTTTTAGCCATATCCCTACTGTTTAAGAAAGACTTGTATCATAGGCAAAAGCTCATCAAATGAAAAGAGTCAGGACTTCCAGCATGACTCATCCTTAGTGTTCTAGAGAGCAAGAAGTTGAAGTCTGACCTCCTGATTTTTTAATCTTATTTTAAGAAGTAACAATAATCATCATCAGTTTTTCATAAGGTACCTGGAAAACAAAGGTCATATATTTTTTAAAATAATAAAGATAATATTGATCTGCTCGGAAGTATAATGCCTTTATTTTTAATAGACTAAATTTAGATTGATGTTTTTCTTGAAAAATTTAAGCTGAAAACAGCAGTTATCTTCAAAAGTTACTATAAAAACATTGCTACTTATTAAATCCCAATTTGAACACAGGAGCTTTTTAATCTGGTATCGCCACAGTTCCACTGAAGTCATGAAGTCATCCTGTTGAAGCTGTAGGCTGCAGAAAAATAAGAACTGGCATATCCACTATGAGAGCCAGATATCCCAAACCAGAACTCTGGTATGTAGCTGACAGAGAAAGTGGTAGCAAACAGATTCACAAGGTCTGATGCAGCTTGTGATCAAGTCATGCTATTACTACCCATTCCTTAGCTCTGACTCTTACATTGTCCCCAGTTGGTGGGTAATTTATTCTGCCTGGTATAGTAGTTTCAATATGCCTTACCAATTTCTCACCTTTCCCAAGGGAGATATCTGAGTAAATGCTAGTAAGAATTGCACTTATTTGCCATTTTCTAGGTATTGACACATTCGTGTGCTTTGGCTTAGGAGTTTTGAGTTGTTTCATCCAGCATTTGAACGTGATCAAGTATGGGATACAGGATTTCAGCAGCTGAACAGTGCACAGAATCACAGGAAAGCATAACATATCATTTTCCCTTGAAGTAGGATAGGAAATTGTACAGGCAGAAAATAGATTAGCTGAGATTGGTACTGGACAGAAATATCCAAACACAGTCTTCAGTTATGACAGATGTTCAAGACTAGGTTTCACTACGTACCTCAGCAACTTGGAAAATTTTTTTACACGTATTGTATATGAAGAGAAACTAAGGAGTAAATAAAGCAGCACGAGCTTTTGGCCTGTAGTTCAGCTATAGTTATTTGCGATAGCCCATTCTAAGGGGCTATTGCTGCATAATGATTATATTTTCCATATGTAAAAGATGATGTAGAGTTTACTGCTGTAGTGTGTAGGGCATAAAAGGTATAGGTTTTGATCTGCAGGATGTGTGTGGACTGGGTGAGCAGCAGAAGGTGACTGAGGGAAGCCTTGCTAGGCCTCCTGCCAGGAAGAGATGGTATCCAGCATCAGTAAAGGTCAAAAGTGTGACAACGTGGAGATTGTGAATTCTGGACATAAATATGGCCTTTTTCAGCATGTTAAAAAGGGACCCATTCTCAATTGTGTCATGATTCATGCCCAGCTGGTACCAACCAGGCCTCTGCTTGCTCACCGTCCATCCCCACTGTGGGACAAGGAGAAAATCCACATTAAGGCTCCTTAACTGAGACAAGGACAGGAAGGTTTGCATTTTCCAGTTACAGTAGCAGGCAAAAAACAGACAGGTTCAACTTGGGAAGAAAAAACCCTAGTTTTGTCTAGAAGGAGAAAGAGAAAACATGGCCAGATCTTAATACCCGCCTCCTTCACTGCTGCCTCCCCCTCGGGGCACAGGGAGGGGCAGGGGGGGTTTAGGGTCAGTTCCCCACACGGTGTTTCTGCCACTCCTTCCTCCTCAACCAGAGGGCTCCTCATGTTCTTCCCCTGCTCCAATACAGGGTCCCTCTCGCGGGAGAGTCCTTCCTGAGCCCCTCCGACATGAGTCCCTCCCACAGGTGCAGTCCCTCAGGCACAGACTGCTCCAGCCTGGGCTGCACACAGGGTCATGGCTGCTTCAGGAGCAGTCACCTCCTCTGGCACGAGGTCCTCCATGGCTGCAGATCCACATCTGCCTCACCCATGATCCTGCACAGGCTGCAGATCCACATCTACCCACCTGTGACACTTCAGGGGCTACAAATCTACATTTACCCCACTGTTGTCCTCCAAGGACTGCTCCACCATGGTCCTCCAGGGACTGCTCCACCGTGCTGCTCCATGGGCTGCAGGGGCACAGCTGCCATTTCACCATGGACTGCAGGGAAATCTCTGCTTGGGCACCTTCCCCTTCCTTCTTCACTGATCTTGGTGTGTTTTCTCTGGCATTGGTCTCTTACCTCATCCTCTGCTCTGCAGGCCCTTTATATATATATAAATTTTTTTAAAATTTTTTTTTAGGTTTGTTCTCTTTTCTTGACTATATCACCAGCAGAGGCACATCCACCTTCCCATATCTGCTTGGCCTTGGCCAGAGGCAGGCAGGGATTGGAACAGGGGGAGCTTCCAGCAGCTTCTCACAGGAACCACCACTGTGTCGTCCCCCCCGATTCCAAAACAGGACTGCACTAACCTAAGGTAAATTGCCATCTGGAAAAACGTAATTTTGCAGGTGATTTCTGTAGAAAAGTTGTTCTGAGATAACTAAAGATATGGTCCCCCATCATGCCTGACCATTTGCCTCTGTCGTTGTATGGTATCTGATGCAATTACTCAACGGCAACCACACTGTATGTACTAAGCCTGTAAAACATGTATGGACAGAAATTCGCACAGTACAATGTATTTTGAAGGTTACTGCTGTCTTTAGCTGTGCCAAACAAAGCACTGCACTCACATTAAAGAAAATAGCATGAAGTGCAGCTGTTTACAGAAATACTTGCAGCCAACAGAGTCTGCACAGAGCGGGAAGCAAGTGGCAATGATGCCACTTCACAAGTCACCTTTAAAAGAGATAAGATTTCTGAAAAAAACTTCAAGATATAAATTAATAAATATTTAAAAATTATCCAAGACCATTCTGGTCCCAAGCTTAGCACTTGTACTTGTTTCATCAATAAGCTTATTTTTAAAACACTACATTTATATAAAGCAGGAAACTATTCATAAGGTTTTATAATTCCACCATGCCTTACTGTATTTTGTAGAGTACATTGATTATTTTTGATTTTCATTTTCACCTTCTAAAACAGATTTGCACAAATCAAGAAGCTGAGATAGTTTTGTCTGCTTATGAAATACCGTGTTATCTGCTAGATTCAGTTCAGGATTAAATGATACATTATTTTCATTCTCTCTGCACCAAAGGATCAGGCTTGGTGATTTAATAAGTCCTTCTGGCTCTACAAATGGACAGACAAACCATTCAGCTGGCACACAAGACTTCTACTGAGGAGAGGGTATTAACTGGACTATCAAGTTATTTGTGTTCCCATGCTGAAAAATGAGAATCACATTAAACTTGTGAAATGTGTGTATCTGTAACACACACATAAACAATTGTCTAGAAAGTCATACGGAAAGAAGCTTATTGCATACAGAGCATACAGAATTAGAAATCTTTGCCAAGGACAAAAATACTTTGTCCACTTTTAATACCCTGAAATAATAAAAAAAACCCCTACTTGTTATGCAGGCCTTAGAGCAGAGCATTATCACCATCTTGCATTACAGATAAAAGACTGAAGAAGTCTGGCATAAGACATATTTTTTAAATTAAAAGATTGTGGTGCAATATCTGCAAGATACCTAGTATGAGAACACAATAGAAACTGTTAATTTCTATTTATTACTATAGAGAAGCAATCCAACTTTAAAGGGCAGGTTTTATGATTACAGAGAGAAAAGAATACTGTCTCTCACTTCAAAATTTTGACCTACATTGTGATTACTGTTCGATTATAACATTCACTTGGCCTGCTGAATCCATATTTTATGCTTCCATAAAGCAGTAGATCAATTAATATTAACCCAAGGATGTCTTAAGTAGCAAATCGAACACTCTTTCAAGATTATCTTATAACTCTTAGAGAAGCAGACTACTGCCTGCTAACTTTCAGGTATATTCTGTGTCCTAGTATGAAATTATGAACAATTCAGACTGTCACCACTTTTTGGTAAATAATTATGGGGTTTTTTGTTTGCAAATAGCTGATCAGGAATGTATTTATCAGAAGACACTGAGTTCATGAGCCAAATATTGAGGAAAATAGTAGACACTCTTCCAGCATAGTGGAGGCATTCCATGGGGCATAAGTCCCTGGCTTTGCTCTTTGTTGTCACAACTACTTGTCTACATGATCTTCAGTTTGCTATTTTTGACAGACATACTGGTTATGTAAAGCTTGACTTATGCAGAAAATTTACTACAGCAACCTAAGTCAAATGTTCTCTAAGTCCATGAATAATACCGGAAGATCTAATTCTAACACCTTACACAGCTACTTGTGTTAACTGAGGTAAAAGAAAACCTGAGGTAAAGAAAACTATCCCTTGGGATAAACAGTACTTAGTTCTCTATCCAAAAGTGATGGAAAGCCATCAAAATGCTGTAATACGTTTCACTGAACTTACAACCAAATACTTGAAGGGCAACAGTTGTAGAACCATGAAAACTAATACAGGGGATTTTATTAACCATACAGCTACATGCTACTTTGGTGATAATTTTCTGTGGTGTTTCTAGCTGGGGTTTTCACAGACTTTTGAATTCTTGTGGGCTGGGTGTGATGATTGCCAGTCTAACTTTGATATATGCTCCCTAGAGCGCAATTAATTCACAAGGCACTAATAGAATACATGATGGCCTCAGCTAAATTTCATTACACAGCTATAAAAGAATTGCATGGATAAATTTGTTAGTTATGTATCAATACAAACCACTCATCCAGTGTGGTCATCTCTTGTTTCTATATGTAATGGTGTCACAACAAACCATAGAAATTATGTACCATTTAATTAGCCATTTTCCTCCTAGGTCTGGAATCTTGGTGTCTGAAAGATGCATCACTATCCTGTGCCCTTAGTTGAGTATCATAGTTTTCTTGTGGTACAGGAACATGAAATATGTCCTACTAGGTAACAATAGTCTTCTGCTTGTAGCAAAAATGTAATGACACAACTTCTCTCTTTTTTTTCATGCTCCTTCCAGAATTCATGGTGATGCTATGAAAACTGTGAAAATTCTTGTAACATATAATATATTAAAAGTAATTTTTTAAAAATTTCCTAGTTAGAGCTTGTGCAAGTTTCACCAGCATGTTTGCAACAGACAAGTCAGTTGACATGAAAGGTGGTCTGTGATGACAGAGCAAACTAGAGCCTGGCTAAGAACCTGTGCATTACCAGGGTTTGATGTGCCTTTTTACCAGCCTTAAGGAAAAAGGGCTAGAATGAATGTGCCATCTGTGTAAATACACTGCCTCTCTTCCTGCACAAGTAACATCTGAGACCTTGCTGGGGGTAGAGGAATAATCTGTGGATTATTTCTGGAACACTGCTCAAGAAAGCAGAGAGTAGTCTGCAGAGAGGATGACACCTCTGCATGTGGCCATGCAAAGGCTGTGAGATTGAAAGTGGGGAACTCCCAGAAGAATGAGGAAATGGCCCAGGAAAGATTTCAACTCTAAGCTGTAAGTTGCTGTTGAAGTAAGAGAGGTTTCTGTAGGACAAATATCCATGTCTATCTTAAAGCAAGACTCTTCAAGTGGCAGAGACAGGTGGGGTTTTTTGGACTTTGGAACACTCCTAGATCTGGAACAGAATCACATAAAGTCAGGGGTTGGAAGGGACCTCAAAAGATCATCCAGTCCAACCCCCCCTGCCAGAGCAGGGTCATCTACAGGGAGGTCACACAGGAACACATCCAGGTGGGCTTTGAGACTCCACAGCTTCCCTGGGCAGCCTGTTCCGGTGCTCTGTCACCCACACAGTGAAAAATTTCTTCCTAATATTTATACGGAACCACCTATGGTCCAGTTTATAACCAATAACCAATACATTATTGCATCAGCTGCTGCAGTAAGCTTTTTTTTTTTTTTGGATGATTGACTGATACTCTACTTCATTCCTAGTTACAGGTGGCCAGGTCCACAAACACTCCTAATATTCACTTGACGGTGTAAACTCCCACTTAAAAATGGAAATTGAGTTCCTCTTGAAACATCTTGTCCCATCCATAGGTAATTTTCATGACTCCTAAGCCACCCATAAAGCATCTCTCAGTGTCAGGCACTAGCACCAGAAACATTTGCTTTTATCTCTGAAACAAGAACTTTCTCTGAATACTTGAGATTTGGAACTCAAGACACACAGTCACAATACCTTTGTGTCAACTACTCCTGGATTGTTATATAAAAAACCCAAAATCTTTAGAAATCAGACTACAGTTAACATTTAATGTGCAGAACCACAATCTCCTCCCATCCTCTGGAACTGCATAAACAGATCAGTCTGACAGGCATTTCAGTATCATATGCAGTTAAAATGGGCAGTAGTATAGTAATTATCTACTCCTTGTGGCCTTACATATTAAACCTGCCAAGCAAGAAATGGAAGACTCTTTCACCTCACATTATTTTTAAGAGGCTCTCATCAAAATTGGTGTGTAACCAAGAAAATATAGTGGTTATTACACACACTTATACACACATACATACAGAAAATAGCCCTGTAGTACTAGCTTGCTTCCAAGATTGCCATGGAGGCAGCAGCAATTGACAACATTCAAGTGGCTGTTTTTCTTATTTTAGCATTTATACACAAGAGTCTCAATGCAAGGCTGAATTTAAATAGCATAAATGAAGATACAGGGAGATCAAAAACCACAAAGATGCTTCAGAGATTGCAAAGGCTGGAAGAAATGGATTAATTGAATGCAACCACATTATTCCATTAGTTTGAGGAGAAACATAAACAAGCTGCAGGCTTCTAGGTACATTCTGGTTTAGGAAACCTAAGAACATAAACCTCACTTGCTTTATAGGAAATAACAAGGGAATATAAGACATTTCCTGGAATAGAATTACTTACATTATTCAAACTGTATATAAGTAGATTAATATGCTTTGTTCCATTAACTTCAAACATCCTGATTCTCCATGTCTCACAGTGTAAATGCAGTTTCCATTGCCCAGTAAAACAAAGCTAGAGGACAATAAAAAAATGCAATCCACTGAGGTAACTTTCTGTTATGTCTTGTGCATTTTTGCATGTTTTTGTTTTGTTTTGTTTTAAATCAAACTTGACTCAAGTCTAGAGACACCTGCCTAGTTTTCTAATGCAATTATATTTTATTGCTCTTTAAGAAAGTGTGGCCATAATTATTGGCCACTGGTAAATTTCTGCTTCCTTGCCACAGTGGCAGCCTATGAGAGAGACCCTTCTTCCCATATTAGAACATTGCATCTCATCTAGTTTAAAACCTGGTGTGTTTGCCCTTCGTATTTCACCTTGGCTTTAACTTTGTCCCAGTGCTGGAGTTATGCAATGGTGTGAAGGAAACACAGAGCCTGCAAGGAGGAGGATTGAGGAGAGGAGAGAGAAAGTGAGAGACGTATGAGAGCACTCCTCAAACTAAAGATGGGGTTACAATGGCAGGCACAGCAAAGCAAAGCGATTGCTCTTTGGAGCTGCAGATCTGAGGACACCAGGACATAAAGGTAACACAAGTTCTCCAAACATGTCTTTTGAGGTCCTGTTGCCAGGGGTGGGTGGTGCATGGTGGGGGGTTCTCTGGCACAGGCAAAGCATCTCTACAGAGAGGAGGGAGCAGGCTGGAGGCCAAAATTCCCAAGGATGAAGTCTTTCCAAAGTCTGAACAGCCTTCAGGTCTGCACTCAAGTACCACTACAAATGTCAGGAGAGGGGGTGGCATTTGTTTTTTATAAACTCACTGCCTGGCCCACTGTCACACTATTTTCACTCTATTGTAGGCAAGTACTTTCCTTAGATGTTGATTTTAAAAACCAGTAAGCTGAAAATAAAAGTTTTACTGTTCATTTTATGTCAGCAGCCCACTACTGCTGAAAGAGCACTGGAAATGCCAAAATGACCACACATCCTGTTCCACCTCACTATTACACTGCTCCTTGACAACTTCCATCCTGGTCTTCGAGCCAGGAACAAGACACAACTGCAAAGACAAGAATCAAAGGAAAAGAGAATAGAAAGGAATTAAGACTAAAAAAAAAAAATGCTAGAAGAAAGAACTTTCTTAACATTTTTTTAAAGCCAGTACATGATTAACGTTTCAAAGAAATTTTAATGAAAGACAAAGTCTCGAAACTATTTCCAAATCAGTAACAGACTCATGTTTGCACATGCATCTGTATAAACAGTATACACATTTACTCATGAGCTCTAACAAAGAAATTTAAATATGGTTTAATTGTTCCTTTTTTGTCTTTTTTTTTTTTTTTAACTACTGAAACCACCTCCTTTAATTGTGTGCCAATGCCTGAGAGAGTTTAATGGCACTTGAAAACAGTGTCCAAATAAGCAAACCAATTAGATTAATTGGCACCAGAGGTACTGTGTGCTTTTGGATAGTACACAGATGGAAAAAAAAACCCTCAATATTTAGTAGTTTAAAAGCTGTGTCTGTAGAGCTTTATTTTCTCTAAGGATGGTGTCTATGTATCATGCTGCTATTGATTTTCACAGGAGAGGAACTGCATGTACACATCCTGTCACAATGTGTGTCCATAAAATATCTTCCAGATCCAGAAATAAAAGCTCTGAAAAAATATTTATCACTTCCCTTTTCAATCACAAAACAACTCAGAAAACATACTGTGTATGCTTCTGGAGAAGAGAATTTAGAGGTGAGGCACACAAAGCAATCCTTCATATTAATTAGTAGATGATTCACATTCACATTTTGCAGTGCTATAAGCAAATAAATGCCTAACCTTACTTACAGGTTCCAGCTTCCAACTTCCAAATGTCCTTTATTTTTCAATCTTTTTTTCTTAAATCTTCACCTTCAAATAGCCAAGTGAATTTCAGCAGGAATTTTCTTTTAAGGCTGGCAACACACAATCTTACAAGGTACTCACTATTTTACAGCACCACACGTCTTCTACATTCCTACATTGCTAATTAGGAGTTCAGGCTATCTACATCTTATGAACAGTTCCACTAGGCAGCTGCAAGTGCTCCAAAGGCTTCTGCATGTGTAATGTGGATGGGCATCATGAGACAAACCAGCTATCCCAACAGCTGCTGCAGACTTGGTGGCATATTTGAGAACTTAGGAAGCTCTTTTGAGCACACCTAATATCTCTCTACTCACTCTACCTAACTGAAAAGCAATGAGAGGAAGAACTAACTCACTGCAAGTTAATAAGCCAGCTTCAGAAGTCACTTGTGAGGTAAAAAGATCATTCCCAATTTACCATACTAAAATTAATATTGAAAAACAAGAGTCTGATGGCAGCCAGACTGAAGTATTTTGTGGAAGCAGTGTTATATTCCAACAATTTTTCCCTCCCGGTGTTGTTGGGCATAAATGTGTGTCTCGTCACCAAATTTGCAATGGATTGGGAACACACCTTCAGCTCAGCAAGACTGGTAACTTGGTGGCAAGCAGCTAGCAAGGATAGACTGGCTGCAGTCAAGGTTTCAAAATTCTTAAAAAAAAATTAGCCTATGTTGACGACATAAATTATCCATGACATTGATCCTATATGGGACTAAAAGGGGGGAAAATACCCCACTCATCTCCCATGACAGCCATTTATTTGCTACAGGGAGATCAGAACCCATGAAGATGCTTCAGAGGTTATACAAGCTGGAAGAAATAGCAGAGGTTTGTAGCATTCAGTTTGCAGTAACCGGGTGACGAGATCACTGATAACGGAGCCTGCACCCTTCTTCGAAGGGGCCTTGCTATGAGACATGAGACAGGCTATAGAGCATGTACAAAAGAAAGGAGGATTATTTTGGTGGGATTATTCAGTACCTTTTTTTGTTTGCTTTTACTAGTTGGATTATGTCTTATTTAGGCGGTAAACTTCTCCATGAGGTTCAGACACCTGTGGAGTGCTATGCTTACTTGCATTGCTATGTAAGCAATACTTTGATCTCTAAAGTATCATAAAAGTGATTTATAGTGAGTGACAGTGAGTGATTTAATAACTGCTTCAGTTACAGCTGTAGGTTATATAGTAAACATCATGCCTGCAAAACTTATTTCAGCTACAGTGGCTCTCTGCAGATCCATAAAAACACATGTGTTTTGTTACTTAAATTTAGAAACAAAACAAATTTTCTTGAAAGTTTCAGATGCTGTAAAGAGACCAGACTAATAGCCACTAATTTAACTAATAATAACCATAAAATTTTCATTAAAAGATTTATTTCTATGCAATCAACAGTTACTTGCCTTCAGCAACAGTAAGAAAATAACAACCCCAAAACCTCAAGTGTTCACGAACAAAGGATGGAGATTGGGGGTTGTGGAGTAGGAAAAAAAAAAAGACCAAACACTCCAAGCCCTTAGTCAAAAGCAGCAAACAAAACACTTTAATACTTTCAGGTACATCGACATTTCAATTATTGCAATCCATCACGTAGGCTGAATGGAAAGTGTAACAGTTTGATAAAGAGTATGTTTGATAAACTGTGAAACACTGACAGGCTCTAATTCACTTCCCTACTCTTTAGTTCCACAGTTTATCAAACCTCTCCGGTGACTGTTGTGAAGATTGTATACCAAATGCATTGAGGCCCAGTGCTGTATTGTTGTTGCTTGAGCTTGGAGCCCAATATTACTATGTATTCAGGCATCCTACATTTAACACAAGGCATGGGGGTGTTATTGTATGGTCTTTTTCTGTGGTACATGATTTGGACAATACAGGAGGATCCCTACTACAAGGATAAAAACTTAAAATACTCAGAGTAAAAGCCTCAGTGACTCTGGAACCCTTTAGAAAAGCAATGTAAATATTGCTAGTATTTCAGCATGTTGTTTTGGCAAAAATCTTCGAATGGTTGTTATTCCCATATGCTTCCAGAGATGACAAAACAGTGATGTATAAAAATTCTAGTGCTAGTGCTTTTGTTTCATCTCAGAAAATGGAGTGCAAGCCCTGACTTTGTTGCTTTTAAAGTTAATGTTCAATATAGAGTATGTTAGATTGGATGAAAAAGAATTGTCTCTCTCATGTTCCAGAATTTAGAGTTGAAATACAACGCAGAACGGTCTGAGTGCGGTCTGAGAACGGTCTGTTTTTTTGTTTCTCATGTTTTTATAAGGAAAGAGAAAATAAAGAAAAACAAACAAGCAAACAAAAAAACCCCAACAAAACCAAAAAAAGCCCCAACATAGATAAACTTCAGCATTAACAGTAAATACTAAGTAGGCCATGATGAATCAGTAGCTCTGCTTAGATTTCAGCACTGTTGTTCTGCCATGCAACAAGGGAGAAAGGTTAATCAGAGTCAAGAGCACTCTAAAATTTAGAGATAGGAAAAAGTATTAAACGATCTGAAGTATACCAAAAGCTAACTTTTGAACTTTTTCAACCTGTTCCTTTGGCATCTTCACCTCCCCTGGAAGAAATCAAGATATTTTAGTCTTAATAAATGACTGCTTATCTTGCTTTTCTCGACAATGTGCTGCATACAGCCATCGTTCACCAAGTGAAGAAGTGCTATCAGTTTTCTATGTTGACTCAGTTTCCTAGAATACTGCTTACATCTGTGTTTCAGCATTTGAACAAGGGAAAAAGTTCTGTAGTTTCACATTTAAAGACCCTGTACTAGAATTTTGAAAGTGTCCACAAAAACATGTTTGATATTCTTCAACTTAAAAATATTCTCTGAAGATGAGGCCCACAAAGCCCCATTTTCTTATTTCACATCTTTTTCTTTCTCCTGCCCCCTAGTAAATTAACATGCCCTCATCCAAACCATCGTTTTGGGTTTTTTTTCTAATGAATGTAAATTCTAACACTAGTATTAGCACCTCATCTCCTTTGCACTTCTGTCAACACCCTGCATTTCTACCTCTCTCTGTAGCCCAGTCCCCACACCTAGTGATTTCTTCTGCTATTTGCTTTGAAAACAATTAGCAACGCCAAAGCTCATTTGGTGCTTCTTATTAGCAGACACACAGTGCCTTTCCCCTTGGCCTGTTTGCCTTCAGGAAGGAACAGTTGGGAAGAGAGTGTTACCTGTTCTTGTCTGAGCTCCTTGGTAAAGGTATTCCCCTCCAGGGGACAAAGCCATTAACTTCAAGAGTGAATTAACAACCAATTTTTATATTAAAAAGAGGTTTTCAACTTCAGTATTACAACTGTACACACCTTCAACCAAAGAATCTCCCCCTTCTTCTTTTTGCATATATCTGTACCCTTCACACTGCACCAACACTGCACGTGTGTCTTACCCATTTGTTCTCTCTCTGATCAGCCTTATATTTGAACAGCGAATGCTAGTTGTTTCACCAACTTTCTAAAGGTCCTGTTTCTATTGTCTTCTCCCAACTTGAGGAAAGTAGACGTATAACTCATTAATTTAGAACACATTTCTGTTGAATGTCAGTACTTGAGCACAAGATGTTTTGTAATGGTCTGTTCTGAAACCCAGTGACCACCGGGTGCTCTCTAGATGTTTTATATTTGTTCTGGCTTCCACTAAGGCTTAGAGATCAAATCTGGACACATCTTTTCAGACTTTGTAGAGCATTCTGATCTCCTCTTTCTGGTGACCAGCAATAGAACACATGGAAATGAAATAAAGCTACAACACAGGAACTTCAGGTTGGACATTAGGAAATGTTTCTTCACTGGAAGGGTGACTGGTCCCTCAAGGTGACTCCCCAGGGAAGTGGTGACAGCATCAAGCCTGTCAGTCTAAGAAACATTTGGATGATGCTTTGATGGTGTAGTGTTAGGTGGTCCTGTAAGGAACAGGGAGTTGACTCCATCATCCTTATAAGTCCCTTCTAACCTAAGATCTTCTGATTCCTGACAGACTTCTTTGGTAAGATGAATACTTCACACTAGAAAGAAAGAAGATAGGATATGCATACTCCATACTTTATGCAACTACATTAGACATGAGACAGTTAAATTTAAGTTGCAGCTAAATGGGAAAAGAAAACCATGCCCTACAGCTAGTGAAGGAAAATTGGGGTCTGGTTCAGAGGATAAAAGTTAGGTACTAAGGTTACCAAAGTAACTGAAAGTATATACTTTAAATAGCCTAAATTGGACACTTAAAACTAAGGGAAGGTTAATAATTTTAGGGACAGGGAACCCCATACCATTCTCAGATTAAAACCAAATGTCATCCAGATATGAGGCTGTAGTTCGGCTACACGAAGTTGGAAACAACCACAAGGAGAAAGTCAGCATTATATCATGGAAGTGGTCAAAATAAGTGATTACTAATGCCACACTGGACATGAAAGCTCATTCACCAGATCTCCTGATGCCAAACAGGTACTTTCCTTGGCTGTGGTGTTTTTGTGTGTCTTGTTTGGTTTTGTTTTGTTTTTGGTTTTTGAAGTTTTCTACTTACCAGATCATCATGCTAGATTTCTTCAAGTCTTTCTATAGCTTGACTCCAGTTTTATACTTCATCTTTTCTGGCAAAAGCTGTCGCTACAGCAAAGATTCTCAGATATAATTTCCTAGCATAAGGATAATATTGCCCAGAAGTTTTTCTGTAACATGTCTCATACCTCCTTGATTTTTCTGGGGAAGTTCAAAGAAGACCACAGTCCTCTCTGATCATTTATGCTATATATCATTCATTGCTAGGCAAATAACATTTTGGTTTGTAAGTTAAAGTGTATCACTATGTTCCTTGGTTTTGTTTCTGAAAAAAAAAAAAAAAAAAAAAAAAAAAAAGATGTGTGTGGCATAGTTTTCTGGCACCTGTCTTGAGAGAGGGTGGGAAAAAAAACCAACCAAAACTCTCAACCAAAACTCAAAATAATTTCTCTGTTTATTTATCTTTAGGATAGGTAAAGGATGCATACTTAGCTGTCTTCAAGACCCTTTGTGCTGCTCTGACAATAGGAAAAGCCAGAAAATCCTTGTAACAGGCTACCTGACAAGGGAAAATATCCCCTAGATTGATGCTATTTCCCTACTCTAAACTTCACCTCAGCCCCAGCTCAGACAATCAAGTTAGCTATCTCTTAATTATTCAGATACTACTTAATGACTACAGACACAGATAAGGCTGTAGGATGCTTAGTACCTTCTTCACCCTGGCCTTTGCTTGAAATGGTCTCCTAGGTCTCTGTGAGCATACACAAGGTTCAAGGAAGAAAGTAGGCACTGGAATGCAGGAGGATTGAGTCTAAAATCTTATGAGAAGTCCTGACCCCCATGTGTCCAGGGCACCTGAAAGGATGCATTCAAAGGTGCTGACCAAGCTGGCTGACACCTGAGTGCGGTTACTCCCTGATATCTTGGACAGGTCACACAGTTTGAGGGAGTATCTTCTGATGAATAGTGACAGGTAAATGTGGTATCCAACCAGAGAAACAGCAAAAAGGGTGACCTGATGAACTAGCAGCCAGTTAGCATCTTTTCAGCCCCCTGGAAGTTCATGTGGTGAGTGCTCTTGGAAACCCCTTCCAGGAAAATGAAGGTGGTTGTGGCAGGTAACCAACAGCATATATTTACCAAGACTAAAAGGGAGAGCAGAGGATATAATTTATTCCACTTTTAATAAAGGTTTGAACATATTCTCCCATAGTGTTTTTACATTCAGGTTCAGATACTATGGTCTGGGTGTGGAGACGGCTACATGAGTGTAAAACTGTTTGGGTCACCAGGTTTAAAGTCTGCTTACTGATGCTTTGTGCTCTACTTGCAAGCCAGCGAAGAGTGGCATTTCCCAAGTCTGTTGGGATCTGCCCTGTTCTATACCTTTATCAGTGACTTGAAAGAGGAGAGAGAGTGCACTCGACTCAGTTTTGCATACAGCACAGAGTTGCAGGGCCTGTAGTCAAACACCTAGGGGCAGGGCTACATGACCTAGACACGGGGGGAAGAAGGGGATGATAAAGACCCTGCGAAATTTCACAAGGACGAATGCTGAGCTCTGCCCTGGCAAAACAGAGCCTGGCAGTAAGGCAGGCTGGATGCTGGGAGCAGCCCTGAGGGAACAGCAATGAGCACATGCAGGGCAGTATGGGGGCCAGCAACATCCTGGGTGGCATGAGAAGTGTGTAACCCTGAGAGTCAGGGGAAGGATAATCTCCTGTTCTTCCTGGTCTGATCATGTATATCAATCCCATCACATCACATCCAACCACATCACATCCAATCACTTCCTTCAGTGGAGGAAATATGCTGACAGGCTGATGGGACTTGAGGGGAGGCCACCACGATGGTGGGCCTGGAGTCCTTGCCCTGTGATGAGAGCATGTGGGAACTAGGCTACTTCAGTCTGGGCTAGTTCTGCATGGGGAACCACCTGCATCCCTGACACTGACAAGAGGCAATGAAGGAGACAGAGCCAGGCTCTCTTCACATGGGTGTATGTGGGGGAGGTGAGAAACAGCAACACAAGCCAAAACAGGAGAGGATCAGGCTAGAGATATGTACAAGCTTTTGAGAACAGCCCAGTAGTGGGGTCAGGGCTTGGGAAGGCTGGATGGTTTCCATCCTTTGGATTTTTCACACACAGACTGGGTGAAACTCTGAGCAGCCTGGTCTGGGCTCTGCAGCTGAGCCTGCTCTGGGCAGGAACTGGGACTGGGGACCTCTCCAAGCTCCTTTCTGTTGAAAATATTTCCTTGTTTTGTTTCTCTGCTAACCTACATGCTACCCCTCTTTTTCTCCACATGGACAGGTTACAGTCTTGCATTGGAAAGAAATTAAACCAATCAGACCTTGGTGAAACAAAAATCATTCAGGAGCTTTCCAAGAAACCTACTCAGTCTTACATTACTACTTCAATCCTATTAGTCAAAATAGGTTCTTATAAGCTCTTGAAGGATCAGCCAATTGTTCCTGTTTCCTAAACCTCCCTTACAGAAATCACAGATTCATTCTTTATCCAGAGACAACATAACAGAGAAGTCAAATCCATTGCTTGATTAAGCTTTCCCTATAATCACTAAGGTAGGGCAATCAGGTTTTACATTTGGTCTCCTTCAAGAAGTAACTACTGGAGTTTTACCATAGTGTTGGAGACTCGCTGTCCAGTAGGCCATAGAGGGTTCAACAGTATTACTGTTTTTTGCCTTGTTTCTGCTATTCTACATATACTAGAAGTTTGTTAAGAATCCTGAGGGTTGCCCCATAATTCCAAGAGCCTGATCCTGCAACTAAACACCCTCCTGACACACATTCAAGGTTCAAAAAATAGACAGCTAACCCCATGTATCTGTTGCTCTAAAACTGGGAGATTACACAGCATCATCAGTTCTTTCAATAGATATTTTAAAATAATTCACCACACAATAATGACTGATGCACACGAACCCAGTGAAGCATGTTGCTGAGCTGGGACAGTTCAACCTAGAGAAGAGAACATTCCAGGCTGATCTTATATGTACAACTACCTGAAAGAAAGCTGTAAAAAAGACAGGGTCAGGCTCATTCCAGTGCAACCCAGTGACAAGAAGCAGTGGGTGGAAATGGAAATGGGAGGTTCGCTCTGAAAACCTGGAAGTATTGTTTTTCCAGAGGCTGACTAAGCACTGGCACAGGTTGCTCAGGGAAGCTGTAGTTTCTATCCCTGAAGATATCCAAAAGCCATCTTGATACAATCCTGGGCAGCTGGGCAGTCTAGCTCCCTGACTGACCACGGAGGTTGGTCCAGATGACTGCTAGAGGTACCTTCCAACCATTCTGTGACCTCCATTCTGCTAGATATAGATCAGCCATTCTGTTGATCCATAACAATGGTATTTTGCAAACCTTTAAGCTTTCTTATCACTGGAGAAGAAGGGATGGAGAAAATTGATAGTTTTTATTTTTATTACACCAAAAGAACCAAAGCAGCAAAGTAGTGTAATGCCTTGTTGAAGGTCACAGAGGATATGCATGGTGAAACCAGACAGTTTCTTGATTTGCAGGAATGAAGTTCCTTCAGATATGTACTCCATTCAGAGCGCACAAGCATAGATATGTGTGGGAGATTACTCAAAATAACAAGTTTCCTGGCATCTCAGCAACTTTCTGACATTGTGTATGCAGCACAGTGATGAAAGCAGTGAAGCAACAAGCTGCATAGAACTGTATTTAAAAAAAGAGCAATGAACAAGTTGAGAGCTTTTGGGTAAAATTTAGGGTCAAGCCCACAAAGAAAAGGTTGTGCTTGGTGCTTATTACGGGCCCCAGACCCAGGTGAGCCTACTGAGAATGCATTGTTACTTCAGGAGGCATAGTGCTTAGAAGCTCTGAACCTGCTGGAGGACTTCAACCACCCTGACATCTAGAAAAGCAGCATAGTGATCTGTAAACAGTCCAAGAGAGTTCTGATGCATCGAGCACCATTTCCTCAGCAAGTTTGAAGATAACACCAAGCTGACTGCTATAGAAGATTCAGCTGAGGAAAGGGATGACAGGCAGGAGGACCTTGGTAGGATTGAGGAATAGGCACACATGAAACTCATGGAGCTCAACAAAGCCAAATGCAAGGTGCTGCACCTGGGTTAGAGCAATGATCAGTATCAGGACACACCGGGGAGGATAACTGATTGATTGCAGCCCTTGGAGGTGCTGCTGGGTAAGTTCAACATGAGTCAGAAATGTGCACTTGTGGTGCAGAGACAGCGTATCCTGGGCTACATAAAAAAGCATGAGAAGCCGATTGAGTGAGGCGATTCTCTCACCCTCTGTTCTGCTCTTGTGAAACCCCACTGGGAATTTTGTGTCTAGCTCTGTGTTCCCCAGTACAAGACAGACACAGACCTGTTAAAGCAGGTCCAAAGCAGTGCCATGAAAATGGTAAAAGGGCTGGAGCACCTCTCCTGTGAAGACAAGAGAGTTGGGGTTGTTTATCCTGGAGAAGGCAAAGCTCCAAGGGAGACCTTATACTGGCCTTTCAATAGATCAAACAGGCTTATATGAAAGATGGAGACTTTTTATCCAGGCCTATAGTGACAAAGGGCACTGGTTTCAAATTGAAGGAGAAAGTAGATTGAGATCAGTTAAAAGAAAGGAAACTTTTTACAATGAGGGTAGCAATCAATACACACAGGCTGCCCAGGGAAGTTGTGGATACCCTCACCCAGGAAGTGTTCAAGGTTGGGTTGGATGGGGCTTTGAGAAACTTGGTCTAATTGCAGATGTATCTGGCTGTGGAAAGGGGGTTGGACTAGGTCACCTTTAGAGGTCCCTTCCAATCCAAATGAGTTTATAATCCATAACATAGTATGTGCACCAGTAAGAAACTTTATCATTAGTATAGAACCCACAGCCATTCAAATGCATTTGGACTGTAAAGCAGTGTACCTAAATTCTTGAAACACCTACTTTAAAATTACTTCCATGTACTGTTAATAGCGATCAGTACCAGCTTTGATCCTTGAAATGAAAAAAAGCCTGTCTTAAAGGAAGAGTGACATAAGGTTTATAACAATATTCCTCGATGCTCACAACATTTACCTTACTTGAACACTCAGTGCCTGAGAAAGACCCAATAACAAGACCTTCCCAAAGGGTCTGACAAAATCCCAAAGGGACTTTAGTGAAAAAACTATGTGGTTGGACCAGATAACCTATCAAGGTCCCTTCCAACATCAAAAATTTTGTGAAACAAAAAACTTTCCTTTGACTCTGTCTTCAGAAGAAGCAGTAGGCTTAAGGCCATCAGAAGTTCAGCAGGTGTCTAATGCATCACACTGTCAACAGAAGAGCTTAAAAGCTGAATTTTGTTCCATAGCAAGACGGTAACAAGTACCTGCTCTAGCCAACCACTCCTTGTACCAGTGATAATGCAAAGAGAAAAGGCAGCTCAGCACAGAAAAATCCCAGCAGACAGTCATAATAATTCATTTTGTGTGGTGTACAGATGTCCAAGGGATGTTAGGCAAGAGACTGTCAAAAACTAATTGAGTACCTTAATCACTTACTGTACTTGCTACACAGGCAGAGGTAGTCATATGCATACATTTCTGTAATAGTAATAAAAATTATCTATAAATATAATTAAAACAACACTGCTAGGCTGCCTTGTTTGCACTGGACCAACAGACTATCAAGAGCTCCATCAAGCCACATCCTTATCCTACATGTGTATCCTTTCAAGGAAGCTCAATCTTAATTCCTCTATTATACACCACACTAACAAAAAATTATGCTAAAGAAAGCAGTATCTTCCCACATGTAAGAGAATTTTTTTAAGGAAAACTTTTCAGTGAAAAATAAGTCCTAACCACATTCTGTTTCCCCTTGGCTTGCCCAAAAAAAAGTAACAACCACATTAAACCCCCCCTACCCCAAGCCCAACCAAATCCATCGTAAGCATGAAGCTTCTGAGAGGGGACTGGCATAGTTGCAAAGAATAATTCAGATATTTACATGAATAAGAAAAGTGAGAACCTAGCAGCTCATGAAAGCTGAAAGAAAACTGCTTTATCCTGAATAGCCTGGGTGGTGCTGGCTAAGGCTATCCTGCGTGTCTCTTCTGCACTACTCAAAAGCTAAGCCCTCCCGAGGCATTTTGCAGTGTTTTCTAGACCACCCACTCAGAATCGGATACACAAACCACATGTGTTAGGAATGTAAGCCCTGCACTGAAAGCAGTATCAGCATTACGATGTTATTACTTGTGAAACCAGGCTCTTAATACAACTTATTTGTTTTATCTTGCCAATACCTTTGATTCTTTAAAGGTTTGTATGCAGTCTCTCTACCGACCATTGGATGTTTAAGCTTTTGAAAGGAGAATGTAACAGTTGGGAAAAGACATGATTATAGGAGTGAAAATATTTTTAGTGTATTTTCCTTTTTCTCTCCTAGAGAAACAGGCTTTATTTCCAGGTCTTACTAAAAAGATGCTACTGACAGCTTCAGAAATTATTTCCCACATAGGACCCAGACATTTAATTCTTTCTCCCTTTGAGCAATGATAAAATCTAATTGTTTATTCCTCACTGTCCTCCATCAGTTCTCTGAAGGAAGACAGGAAAATATACGAACTATTTGATGTAACATTCAGGAAACGGTTACTTTTATACCCAAATTATACTGAGTGATGATGAAAATACATCTTCTGTTGTATTCACAGACCTACATTTGACTTTGCTCAGATTTTCAGACTGGAAAAATAAAAATGTAAATGAAAAATGTAAGATTATTACTTTGTAGCAGAATCAATCTGGCCAACCTAAACATATAATATAAATAAGATGCAACACTTAAATGTTAAACAGACATTAGCATCTCAAATCATAAGACTTCTAAGACTTTTGTATGATGCTGCAACCACCTCTCTCATCAGGTCAGCAACAACACCATTATAAAAGCAGTGAACCAAGGAACCTGCTACACTGCAGGCTCTCACACTATCTTAGAACTGCTGACCAGCAAAATATATTCTCTTGTTAATAAAAGGAATCACATCCAGCTACTAAGGGAGGGATCTCTTCTTGACTTTCCACCCCCCCCCTCCAAACTCCCACCCACAGGGTATTGTTCTTATTGTGGTGACACTTTTTCTTGTCTAGGCACAGTATAATTTCTTCCAGCTCATGTAAATGCAAGGACCTGAATGTGCTTTGATGTTAATTTATCTGCTCACTTATACACAGTGAGACTTGTAAATGTCACTGGTTTAGCTGTGTGTGTGCACTGATTAACTCAGGAGCACATGCAAAATCACTGTAGATACATGAGTTTTACTCCCCAACTTCTGTTAGAAAGACTTTTATGCCCGACAGTAGCTTCCTGGTGTACAATTCCTTCTTTTATGTACTGCTTAGCAATCGAGAAAGCTATTGAGGCTCATAAAAGCAGATGCCTTGCACTTCTTAAATTTTGGAATATCTTTTGCACTGCTTGTTTTTGCAGCTCCCTGATAAGGTTGAAAATCTGACAAAATTTTCTCAGTAATGGCATCAAGCTGAATATCAAAGGACCAATAAGCAAACACAAGAAATAAAAAATCTTCTAAAGTCTGAAACCTGTTTGCCATTAGACTGCAAGTGGTAAAAGATGGGATATGATGTATATGAACAAAGACAATAATGAAGCAAATCAAACATCCCACCATCAGAGTTAAGTCTGAAGTAAGATAATGCCTACAACAAATGATTAGAGCAGTTTTCTCTTCAGACCATTCTAAAGCCTTCCCATGAAGTCTGAAAAATAAGTAATGGGGCTTGAAATATTCAAGAGATGCCAAAACTCTAGTGTAGCTTGTGAGAAATGTAGATGATACTTAAGCAAGGGCCAAGGACCCGAATCAGATTGTGAATATACACTGCAAGAATGGGAAAGAAGGACAATGGGTTAGATAAAACCCACAAACTTATAATTTCATTCCCTCAGACTAGAAGAAACTTGAGAGATATTGTTGTCTCTCCAAATGTACTGTACTCTGTATACTCTGCTTCTGAAATTGAAAGCACAGTCTTAACCTAAAAACGTCCAATTATGGCAAAGGAGAGAAAAATGATCAACCATTTCTTACAATCCAAAGGCTGAAGACTAAGCATGAATTTTGTTTTACCATGGAAATCTCCTCGCTTCAGTGTATGAACATTCTTCCTTTCTTGTGCTTTCTCTTTAGCATGGACTGGGATGGTCTTCAAATCTAGATGATATTAAAACTGTAAAGCTTTTCAGTGGATTGAGACTTTGGGAAAGGTAATAAAACTTATATTCCCAAATCAGACATCTCTCCACTGAAAATTGTCCTTACTACTGGATACAGTTACAGTCCCAATAACAGTGACTCACTTATGCTGAAATCTTTTTTTTTGATGTTGCAACTTACAGCTTTACAGCTCACCTCAATTAATTGTTCGAAATTCTCACATACAACTTTGATTTAAATGAAGTTTGATGTAAAGTAAAACTGCAAAACATTTCTTGCCAAAACACTTCAACCCATCCTGAACATCAGTGCTCACAAGCACTAAAGGCTTGGCAATGCTCGGATACAATGAAGACTTGGAAGGGTATCTTAGTATGTTTTCTTTAAGAGAAATATCAATGCCTGAAACTAAGTGAACAAGGATTTATTTTGTGTCTGCATACAAAAGTAGATGAAAATAGCTTGGTTTTTTTATTTAGATCAACACTTAGTGACTCTTATTCTATCAGAGTTTTGTGAAAAAATCAACACAAACACACACACAGAGACTGCAGTCTATTTTCTTCCCTCTACTGTTGAATTAGAAAACTTGAGAGTTTTAAGG